>NC_054706.1:69989054-70049278 GCF_016097555.1 Gigantopelta aegis
ATTTTCTGCGGTACTAACATCCTGTTCTGTATTTCGTGCGGCACTGAGAAGTAACCAAGTTGTGAGCCACGAGTGAAAAGTAATGTTTTGTGTTCAAAGAATAGTCGGCCTTCGATGCATTGTTTGTTGGCGATATATATATATATACCAAGGATAGGTGTGTAGCATGTTTAGAACTGTTGATATTCTTAACTAAGTATCACAAGTGTTTCTTACGTTGTGGATTCGTTTGGAATACTCAGCAGCAAAATGACAGAAATGTTATTTCGAAAGGTAGTGCAGTGTATTGCTTGTTCACTTGACAAATATTACTGAATGGTATGTGTCCTTTTATGGGCTATTAACACTCTGAAATCTTCTTGTGTGGTCGTGTCGAATAACCAACAGCCACATTCTGTTTATCACCGCTGTACTAACTAGTTACATTAAACAAATCGTAACTTTATACAAGACTGAGTCCTAAAAATAGTTTTAAACCTGTAATAACTTGCTAGCACATTGTGCATTAACAAAAACCGGAACTTTATACTTGACTGATTCGTAAAGAAGATTTGTCAACCTGTAATAACCTGCAAGGACATTATGCATTCAAATAAATCGACACTTTGTACAAGACTGAGTCATAAAGAAGATGTTTCAACATATAGTAACTTGCTAGTCTAACCCTGACCATGCCGGAACACAGAAAGCCTCAAGGAGGACCGAGGTGGGGACGTCATTATATTTCCAGCAGGCTGGTAAACAACACGATTATTACTGAGGTCAGGGCGCAGACTTCATGGAATAGTCTTTTCCTAGCCGTCATCGCCATTTTGCTTTTAGGCGGTGGCATAGCTTTAATTGTTATATTCGGAACAAAAGAAGAGAAAGTCCAAGATCTGATATTAATCGGGGCCATACTGTTGGCAACTGCTATTTTATTTGTCATTATGTTTAGTGTCAGCATAATAAGAATGGTGATTAGATATCGAAATGCAAACCGGAGGGTTAAACCTTGTTCGGAACAAGAGTTTGTGTATGTTATGAAAAATGTCCCAGCTGAAAAGAGGAATATGGAAGATAGTCCAGCCACGGACTCTGCGATTGGCCGAGATCGGAATCTCCCAATCTCTTCCGAGGATATAGAACGGCAGAGACGACCAAGTGCCGATTCACTTTACGGTAGGGAGAGAATAAGGGATGTGGGGAAGTCGGTTACGTCCCCTCCTCCACAGGTGGCGCTGCCTATTGACAGTGGTGTCATGGAAGCTACACTTGCAACCAGTACCGCGCATTCCGAGAGAGATACGGCATCACAAGAAGATAACGTGAACAGAGATATACGTGATGCTGTGAATAAGGAAATGGTTGTTCCATCATCCAACTCGAACGTTCCTAGTTCATCAATCAACAGACGAGATGGTGTTGAGACTACAGACCGGCATGGCGTAGGTACAGACAGGACAGACGGAGAAACAGATGACACGGCACGGTTGTTGGCGAGTCTTTACGTGGATACATTAGATAGCAAGGATACATCTACAGCAGATTCTAAACGTGGCTCAGGGATGATACAGAAAAGCAAGGTCAAAATACTGGTAAATGAACGCGAGGTGGAGGATGATGACACTGACGTCGATTCGGTTGCAAGTTTGCGTAGCGGTGAAGCGGGTGACGCCACCACAGCAGCCGTGTTGAATACCCTTTATTCTGATGTTGAGAATGATGATGGCGCCATTTCGGAAGATTCTAAAGATCCTTTGAGTGAACTTAGCTCAAGGATTTTACGAAGCAGTAACCCTGACTTATCAGGAATTGAGAGTGGTTCTGTTGGCGGAGATTCGGGTAAAAGCATTCACAGTGATGCCATGAGTAACACTGGAACAGAAGAGGCGCTTATTGGCCTTTATTCTGATGCACGGAATAAAGACTATCCCACCGCAACACGTTCTATGAGTCCTCTGGAAGAACTTGGCTCAAAGATTTTACAGTCCGAAAACGCTGGGATAAAAGGGAATGAGCAACAGTCTGAGGAAGGTTCAGTAGAGGATGATCCGGTTACAAGCACAGGTCATAACAATAGTACTACAGCGACTCTGTTGGGTAATCTGGGCTCTGATGTAGAGAATAACGGCGATGCAATTACAACAGATTCTAAAGACCCTTTGGGTGAAATTAGTTCAAAGATTTTATAGGATAGTACTGCGGGTGTTATAAGACACAAAGAACAAGATAGTGTTGTGGATGGTGATTCAGCGAGAAGTAGTTCTGGCAGAGAGGCAAGCCACGCTACAGCAGAAGATGGCTTGTCTAACCTCTATTCTGATGTCATAGAATCTGAAAACAGTCTCGGTGAACATAAATCATAATGTTTTACACCAAAATTTACTCTGAGACGGAAGACCTAGAACATGGAGTTTAGGAGCAGGATAGCTCGAGTGTTCTTTACCCTGAACTGGAACAATAGGGCTGGAGGATATTCGAGTAGGAGCAGGATTCGAGTAGGAGCAGGATTGCTCGAATGTACTTTATCCTGGCTGGTACAACAGGGCTGGAGTATATTCGAGTAGGAGCAGGATTGCTCAAGTGTCCTTTATCCTGGCCTGGTACAACAGGGTTGGAGGATATTCGAGTAGGAACAGGATAGAGATGTCGATGATTATTTGAAATATACTCCAGGTAATTCAGGAATTAAAATTGTGCAGTGTGGGGGAAATAGTAGCGTGTAGATGCTGAGAGTGAGCGGAAATCAGTATAGTCAGTGCCTTCAAACGATAGAAATGATCGTCTAACTGTTAATGGCAGCCGTGATTCTACTGTGATAACTTTAGCCTTATATTTATTCATCCACGTGTTGCTACGAGTATGTGGATTTAATTAATTCATCCATCCATCCATCCATCCATCCATTCATTCATTCGATAATTTTGTAAAAGTATTTCTTTATTTATCTAGCTATTTATATATATATATATATATATATATATATATATATATATATATATATATATATATATGTGTGTGTGTGTGTGTGTGTGTGTGTGTGTGTTTACATACATACATACATACATACATGCAAGCACGCACGCACGCACGCATGCATGCATACATACATACATGTCTTCAATGAGCAAACCGGCCTCGGTGGCGTCGTGGTTAGGCAATCGGTCTACAGGCTGGTAGGTACTGGGTTCGGATCCCAGTCGAGGCATGGGATTTTTAATCCAGATACCGACTCCAAACCCTGAGTGAGTGCTCCGCAAGGCTTAATGGGTAGGTGTAAACCATTTGCACCGACCAGTGATCCATAACTGGTTCAACAAAGGCCATGGTTTGTGCTATCCTGGCTGTGGGAAGCGCAAATAAAAGATCCCTTGCTGCTAATCGGAAAGAGTAGCCCATGTAGTGGCGACAGCGGGTTTCCTCTCAAAATCTGTGTGGTCCGTAACCATATGTCTGACGCCATATAACCGTGAATAAAATGTGTTGAGTGCGTCGTTAAATAAAACATTTCTTCTTCTTCTTCAATGAGCAAGAAAACTATCACTATTAAGCTAATAACTATCTGTATTTGTAGAAAAACCCAACACGCCAACAGCAAGAAGAAAGAAAGAAATAAACACAAAAACAAAAACAAACGGTAATCCTAAACTCGAAATCGATTTCAAATATTGCTATTTAAGACGAAACGAAAACAGTAACGTGGAATTAATAGTTGGTTAAAATGAAACACGGAGTTCTATTTATATACACAGGCATTTAACTCCAAGTTAGAATTCATATAAAAACATATTATTAAATTTTAATCCCATACCAAGTCAAATAGCATTATTAAAAATAATCAGTGTCAATAAAATAAATTTCTTAACAAATTACCATTAAATTATATAGATTATATCTCATTTTTAGTTAATACAGACGTGAAAACAAAACGCTAAAACAGCCAAGGTATGCAACTTCACTTGCATTGTCACTGACGTAACCGGTAATGCAGTACACAGACTAAAGGTAGAACTGTGCATGGTTTACCTTGGCTGTTCCGTCAGCTGTCTTCATATCTTTATCACACAAAACAAATTAGTTGACATATGCATAACATATGTTATAACCTAACATCTACTTTTTGTTAATATTTGGTTTGCTGCCATACGGGGTTACTTAGATAATTATGTAATTTTTAAGTGTTTTTTTTTTTATAATGACTTGTCAGATGATAGAGTCACTGGTCTATGAGACGTAAATAGAAATATATTTTTAAACGTTTATTTAAAAAAAAAAAAAATTGTCTTGTTCAATAAAATTACATGAATTTTCAGTCACTGTTGTTTCTGATTATTACCAGTCTGTTTTTAATCATTGTTTAATCTCACTGTACTACAACTGCTACATTGTGAGATGTTTCGATTACTAAAGCCATTTATGGTCGAAATAATATTCTGTTTCATTATTAATTGATGTTCCCGGTGGCGTCGTGGTTAGGCCATCGGTCAACAGGCTGGTAGGTACTGGGTTCGGATCCCAGTCGAGGCATGGGATTTTTAATCCAGATACCGATTCCAAACCCTGAGTGAGTGCTCCACAAGGCTCAATGGGTAGGTGTAAACCACTTGCACCGACCAGTGATCCATAACTGGTTCAACAAAGGCCATGGTTTGTGCTATCCTGCCTGTGGGAAGCGCAAATAAAAGATCCCTTGCTGCTAATCGGAAAGAGTAGCCCATGAAGTGGCGACAGCGGATTTCCTCTCAAAATCTGTGTGGTCCTTAACCATATGTCTGACGCCATATAACCGTAAATAAAATGTGTTGAGTGCGTCGTTAAATAAAACATTTCTTTCGTTTTTCCCCCTTAATATAACATCTTGTGATGTTTCTGTGATAGATCGACAAGAATGTTTTCGCAACATTTAAACAGTCACAGTGGACGAAGAATGTGTGGTTATGAATATTTGGAAAATTCGCATATTTGATATTTAACAGTCATAAGTTTTTTTCATTAGACCTAAATATGTATGTGCTTTTAACAACACCTATATCACAGTTGATATTGTTATGGCAATCTCTGTTCTTGAAAGGTTCACTAAAATTTAATACAAATTTAAAGTTTGTTTTGTTTAACAACACTGGAACACATTGATGTATTAATCATCGGCTATTGCATGTCAAACATTTAGTTATTGTGACACGTAGTCGGAGGAAACCCGCTACAATTTTTATTAGCCGCAAGGGATCTTTTATATACACTTTCCCACAGACAGGACAGCACATACCACGATCTTTGATATACCAGTCGTGGGACACAGGGTGGGAAGGAAAATACAATCGGAGAATAAAAATATTATGCAAGCGTGGGTATTGTTACTTGAATTAAAGAGTATTCGACACTGAATTTGCTCAGCTATATTCGCATCAAAGGTGAGATGGGGTGGATACTTTAATCTTCCTTCTCACTTTCCCCATACCTTTTACAGCCAGCTCCTCCCTTCTTTCGATTTTTTTTTCTTTTAAGCCCATCTCAACATCCATGTTCTTATCGTTCCAACGTGAACAGGTCGTTTTCTTTGTTTGCCACAACACATCAGCTTTTACTGTGGCTTATAAGTTTAGCCTCCCAACTTTGGAAGGGAGAAATATATGTATAACGGTATATCAAGACAACGGCTATTTCGTGGTTAGGATATGATTTTTTCGACACGTAGGGGGAGAGAGAGAGAGAGAGAGAGAGAGAGAGAGAGAGAGAGAGAGAGAGAGAGAGAGAGAGAGAGAGAGAGAGAGAGAGAGAGAGAGAGAGAGAGAGAGAGAGAGAGAGATGGGGAGGGAGAGAGATAGATAGGGAGACAGAGAGAGAAACTGACAGACAGACGGGCAGACAGACAGACAGGCAGGCATGTAGATGCAGGCATGTAGATGCAGGCATGATTGAATGCATGTATATAGCATGTATGAGAGAGAGAGAGAGAGAGAGAAAGAGAGAGAGAGAGAGAGAGAGAGAGAGAGAGAGAGAGAGAGAGAGAGAGAGAGAGAGCTATTGCCATAAAGGCTACTCCTACCGATGAAGCACCCAGGACCGTACATACAACGGGTGTACCCGTTGTTAGAATGGGGAAACAACGTGCATCACTTCGGAGAGAATGTTCAGTTAAGAGGCACCTGCTATTTCCTACTATATTCCCGTCCTATCGGTAGTCGTTAGTTAGTGGTGAGGGTCAGACCAGCTGTGTAAGTGGCAGAGAACGAGGATGCCACGAAGAGGTCGATGATGCCACGAAGAGGTCGATGATGCCACGATTGAAACCGTATGGGATTATAAGAATAATACTGGTAGGTAAATCACCTTTGACGGGATTTGAACCTTAGCTTGACAATCCATCGGGGTATCCATTGGGCCAGGAACCTAAATCTCGATCCCAAATGTTAAAATGTGTATGATGAACTGAAAATGTGTATATTTTGTATGGAATATAAATAATTCGTGTATTTGTTAATAGTCGACTTCGCGAGATACTTTAATATAGTAATCGCAACACTCAGTGCGTATCCTTGTGATACGTAATCTGCCCGAATAACTAAGTAAGTCTATTAATATGTTCTAAGCAAAAACACTGAATTATCAGTTTATCAGTTCGTGCTATCAGCAAATCACGGGTTCATTTGTACGCCTTCTGTTTTTACCGTACAAACAACTGAATCTATGTGGTCAGACAAATAAAACAAACCAAAAAACCTAGTAAGAAATGAGGTCCATTATTTTATGTTTGATGTTGACGCTGGTTTACGGCACGCCATTGGATGATTATGTGAACCTACCGGATCCCTCGTACAGTTGGACTGTTGTGAACGTCAGTCGAGGCGACAACTACACGCTGTATTCAATTAATATGACGTCACAAACATGGGGGAAAGGTAAAACAATTCGTGTCTGTATGCATATCTATATGTATGTCTGCATGTCTGTCTGTGTGTCTGTCTCTTTGTATGAATGAATGTATGTATGTATTGATGTATTGATGTGTGTATATGTATGTATATATGTATGTATATATGTATGTATATATATATATATATATATATATATATATATATATATATATATATATATATATATATCCAGCCATCCAGCCATCCAGCCATCAATGTACGCACGCACTGACGTATGTGCGTGCAGGTATTTGCATACTGGGGTCATTTGGCTCATGTGAACGAACCTGTATTCCTAAACTATTCCACATGTTCAATGGGAGAGAGATCAGGTGATTTAGCTGAAGCAATGCTTTGGCACCGTTTACCATAGGTATGGTATCGCAAAAGAAAATATAGATTGTCTATTTTAGAAGACAAATAATATGTCGTAGTCAACACTTCGTTATTGTATCTATTCAACCAAAGCCAGTGGGAGAAGTTCCAGAGATTTAAAATTATAAGTTCGGTTAACGACAACCCAATACACATGATTCTCAAGCAGCGTCAAATTAAAGTAAAAGATCTTTTTTCTTCTTCTTCTTTTTAAACTTAATTTAGATTTTTGTTTTAGATGGGAGGGATTAAGATTAGAACATTATTTTGAAATATGTTTGTTATGTGTTGTTCCTTTTCCAGGATACGTCACAAACCAAATACTCTGGTGGCACTATGTGGATGTACTCATTCCTGACGTCATTAAGCACCCGGATGTTGCATACCTGTTTGCAGATGAGGGATCGAATAAAGATCCGTAAGTTCAATTTAAACAAATAAAAAGAAAGAAGAAAGGAATGTTTTATTTAACGAAACGCTCTACACATTTTAATTTCGGTGATAAAGCGTCAGACATATTAAGGACCACACAGATAATGAGAGAAGAAACCCGCGGTGCCACACAGTGGACTACTCTTTTCGATTAGCAACAAGGGATATTTACATGCTGCCTCCCACAGATAGGATAGTATATACCACGGCTCTTGTTTCACCCGGGGTGGAGCACTTGCTGGAACAAACAATTAAGTTAAAGCTTGTTTTGTTTAACGACGACACTGGAGCACATTAATTTATTAATAATCGGCTATTGGATGTCAAACATTTGGTAATTTTAACATGGAGTCTTAGAGAGGAAACCGCTACATGTTTTCATTAATAGCAAGATATCGTTTATATGCACCACCCCACAGACAGAATAGCACATACCACGGTCTTTGATATATCAATCGTAGTGCACTGGCTGGAACGAGAGATAGCCCAATGGGGCCCACTGACGAGGATCGATCCTTGACCGATCGCGCATCTAGCGAGCGCTTTACCACTGGGCTACGGACCGCCAGAAACAAAAAAAAGGTACTCTAAAGAAATCAGTAATGTGGTTGTTGTTGTTGTGGGGGTTTTAATTGTTGTTGTTGTTGTTGTTGTTATTGCTGTTGCTTTTGTTTTTTGCTGCCGCTGTTTTTGTTTCTTTTTTCCTTATCCCTGCAGACCTGGCACTGAAGGACCCTTTGTTTTCTCTGTTTCACTGATGGGCGTGGCTTTAAGCGTGGTCAGCATTAACATAAGAATGATTCCTAATGAACCACTATATTTTGCAGTGAGTATTATTTAAATACTGAACTAGATTTTGTTTAATTTGTAACATCTATTACTTTTAATTTAGAAATAAATTAAATGTACTTCAACCTCAAAATAAGTTCAGCAATATGTCTAAAATACTTACAGTTCCTCGCTTGATTTCAGTCATTTCAACTCATTTTTGTGCTTATATCCAATTAAGGTTCAAGCCCGCTGTCTTGGGCACACACCTCAGCTATCTGGGCTGTTCGTCCAGTACAATGGGTTAGTTGTTAGTTGGTTAGTGGTTAGTGAAAGAGAGTGTAGTGGCCTTACAACTACCCATTGAGCCCTTAAGAACTCGCTCTGGGTTGGAGCCGGTACCGGGCTGCGAACCCTGTACCTACCAGCCTGTAGTCCGATGGCTTAACCACTGCGCCACCGAGTCCGGTTCCTCGCTTGAAATACTATTCTGCGCTCATCCGTGTGTGCCTTTACTCGTCCTTTTGTTTATCAAAGTTGTAGAAAGGGTGTTGGCGCCTGTACGTGCGCGCTATGGAAGTGGCAGTCCTCCTACAGAGTGAGTTGGAACCATATATCTTGATCAAAGTCTGCTCTACTTTGTATTTAAAGCACCTTACAGTTAGTCATGGAAGGAAGGAAGGTAATGTTTTATTTAACGACGCACTCAACACATTTTATTTACGATTATATGGCGTCAGACATATGGTTAAGGACCACACATATATTGAGAGAGGAAACTCGCTGTCGCCACTTCATGGGCTACTCTTTTCAATTAGCAGCAAGGGATATGTATATGCACCATTCCACAGACAGGATAGCATATACCACGGCCTTTGTTACACCAGTTGTGGAGCAATGGCTGGAACGAGAAATAGCCCAACGGGAATCGATCCTAGACCGACCGCGCATCAAGCGAACGCTTTACCATTGGGCTCCCGCCCCTAGTTAGTCATGGCTGCATACCCTCGCGACTTCACAATAACATCTTTTGGAATCAGTCTTTGCAGAGATATGGTATTGAATATGATAATGAAAGATTTCTAATTGTCATGTTATACAGCTGTTATTACACACGTTAACTTATAATTATTATTGTTTTGATGTATTACTTGTAAGTAGATTAAAACATGCCAGTGTAAAATGTCTTGGAAAACGAAAATTTCTCCCTGTTGAGACAGAAGCAATTTTAAGAAGAAGGAATTAAAACAAGATTTCAAAATATATATATGTTAACAACTCGAAGCATTGGTTAAAATGTGAGTGTTTAGTTTTGAGATATAAATACGTTTTGTATAAAGCATTTTTAATAATGTAATATCATTTGATTACAATAGATGTTCTTTAAATATAAAACTAAATATATGTTTGAATGCGATTTTTTGTTTTTTAGGGGTGGGGGGTGTATGGATTTAAGATTTACTTTACAATTAATATATATATATATATATATATATGAATGATGTATTCTTTATACAAACAATGCCATGTTGGACAGGGAGGGTATTTCATGAAACCTGCTGCTCCATAACACTGCTTTAACTGTATTTTGTTATTTAGCATTATAAAGTGTATTACATAATGATTCGCAACGAAAATCATGATATGTGACATCTCATTCAGTATTATAAGTGTATTCAGAATGATCCACATCAAAAATCTATTCTGATCCAGTAATATAGGTTTATTTCAAAAGTATTCTGATTTAGTATTATCAATCTATTTCAGAATTATCCGCATAATAGATCTATTCTGATTTAGTATTATAAGTGTATTTCAGAATTACCCGCATAATAGATCTATTCTGATTTAGTATTATAAATGTATTTCAGAATTACCCACATAATAGATCTATTCTGATTTAGTATTATAAGTGTATTTCAGAATTACCTGCGTAATAGATCTATTCTGATTTAGTATTATAAGTGTATTTCAGAATTACCCGCATAATATATCTATTCTGATTTAGTATTATCAGTGTATTTTAGAATTACCCACGTAATAGATCTATTCTGATTTAGTATTATAAATGTATTTGAGAATTACCCACATAATAGATATATTCTGATTTAGTATTATACATGTATTACAGAATAATCTATAACCTCTTTTCTGAGTATTATTAGTGTATTTCGGAATAACCCACAGTAAATCTATTCTGATTCAGTATTATATTTCGGAAGGCCTTCATCATAGATCTATTTTGATTTAGTATTATAAGTGTATTTCAGAATGATCCAGAACCTCTATTTTGATCCTGTATACAGTTCAGAACGATCTACAATATCTATTCTGAATCATTATGTTAAGTGCATTTCAGAATGATCCATAACCACTATTCTGATTCAGTATTATTATGAGTATTATAAGAGTATTTCAGAATAATTCACCTCTATTCTGATTCAGTATCATTATGTATTTTAAAATTATCTATAACGTGTCTTCTGATTCATTATTATAAGAGTATTTTAGAATAATTCACCTGTATTCTGATTCAGTATTATAAGTTTGTTTCAAAATGCTCTATGACCTCTATTCTGATTCAGGGTTATACGTTAATTCAGAATGGTAAACACATACATATAGATATATTCTGATTCAGCATTACAAGTGTATTTTAAAATTATCAATAACCTCTGTTTTGATTCAGTATTACATTGTAGAATTATCTACTATCTCTATTATGATTCAGTATTATAAGTGTAATTCAGAATGATCCACTATCTGTATTATGATTCAGTGTTATGGGTGTATTTCAGAATGATCCACTGTCTGTATTATGATTCAGTGTTATGGGTGTATTTCAGAATGATCCACTATCTGTATTATGATTCAGTGTTATGGGTGTATTTCAGAATGATCCACTGTCTGTATTATGATTCAGTGTTATGGGTGTATTTCAGAATGATCCACTATCTGTATTATGATTCAGTGTTATGGGTGTATTTCAGAATGATCCACTATCTGTATTATGATTCAGTGTTATGGGTGTATTTCAGAATGATCCTCAGCATAGGTCATGGTCTGGGACATCTATCCTGGCCTGGACAATTATGACCTACCTGGAACAAGGGCAGGATCCACTCAAGTTAGCTCACCTTCCTATGACAAAAGTAGGTAGCAACAAAATTGGAAATTGCATACACAGTCATAAATAGTCTGTTGATTTTTTTTTAAAATAACGTTCTCTCACATGAATCCTGTTTTCGATTTCCTAAATTGTCTTAGCAGTCAGTTAAAGTGGTTCTTGGCAAAAACTAAACTTTTGACGGGGATCTAAGTTGTATGTATCTTTAACTTGGCTTTGAACTCTGGCGTCTCTAGATCGTTAGTACATTGGCCTGGATGATGACAGTATTATCACGTCCTGATTATTTCATCGCAAGCTAATAGTAACTTAATGTTTGCATAATCTTGCGCTTGTTATCTTTCACATAATCTATTCTAGCCAACAATATTGGAGGTGCTATCATCATTTTTAAAAGTATCACTTGGGTATTTTTGGATTCCTTGTTTTCTGCTGAATAACCAAATGACTTCCAATAATAGAATATCACCATCATCCTTTGTTTATAGGTCTGTGTACCTATTATATTGTAGGTTTTGTCTTTAAAAACAAATCATTTGGTTATTTTTGGATACTTTGTGTGCGACTGAATAAACAAAATGTCTTCGAATGATATAACATATCATCGTTTGTTTATAGGCCTGTGTGCGAGCTATGGATACGGGGGCTGCCATCGCCAAAGACAAAGCTGGACTGAATATTACGAAATTCATCATATCAGGGGCGTCCAAGGTAGGATTTGTATATGTACGAGATGGAAATTAAATCTACTATGAATAGATGGATGGACAAACGGACGGTCGGACGAGAGGACAGACGAACTGGTGTCCAACAGTGACTTGCTATTTGCAATTTTTCAAAGCATTGTTTTTAATCAAAACGAGTTTATTCATATTCTGTTCAATGGAATTTATATGTTTAAACAAATATAATAGTTAACCTAATTAAGTAACAGACTGTGAATGGTCGAAACGAACGGCAATCGAGGAATGATGAGTGATTTTAATCGATGGATGGATGGACGGACTGACTGCTGCTCGTTACCTTATTGGGAATGTTGCCGAAAAGGGCGGGGTTTGTTTTTAGACAAAATGCCTATACTAAAAACTATTCACCGCAGTTTATAAGCGTATATGAACTTAATCGTTCAACAAAATATTCAATAATAAAGTGTGTATATGTTTGTTTCAGCGAGGTTGGGCGGTTTGGTTGGCCGCGGCGGTAGACAAAAGAGTTATTGCTCTATCACCCATAGTCTACGACCTGCTCAGCATGATCGAGGTTAGTCACACCTCAACTGACGTAGGGATGGGGGTTTTAAGTATTTAAAATATTTGATGTAGCGAATATGTCAAAATTTCAAAATCTCCACTCATGTCACTATTGTGTTCTGTGTGATTTGGTGGTATACACTCTGAATTGTAGACATACAAGATGTTCTGAAAGGATGCTCTCTGTTAACCTTTTTGGGGGGTGGGGGCGATACGTAGCCCAGTGGTAAAGCGATCGCTTGATGCGCGATCGGTTTGGGATCGATCCCCGTCAGTGGGCCCATTGTGCTATTTCTGCTCCAGCCAGTGCACCACAACTGGTACATCAAATACCGTGGTAAGTACTATCCTGTCTATGGGATGGTGCATATACAAGATCCCTTGCTGCTAATTGAAAAGAGTAGCCCATGAAGTGGCGACAGCGCGTTTCCTCCCTCAATATCTGTGTGGTCCTTAACCATATGTCCGACGCCATATAACAGTAAATAAAATGTGTTGAGTGCGTCGTTAAATAAAACATTTCATTCCTGTTAACGTTTTGTAATCTTCGGATGATCTCTTAGTATCTCATAAAGAAAATAGCAATGTTTTGGTTCACATTTTCCAGCTGTTTTAAAGGTTACGTACATCAGACCAAAAACAAAAGTAGTAAATTTCCAGGTGTGAAGCACAGGCCCCGGCCCTAGCCCCGACCCTGCCCCCTCCCGGTTCTAACGGGCCTGCATCTCAGTGTTTGTTTCGTGTGTTCAGAGTCTGCACCACATGTACAGAGCATACGGCGGGTGGACATTCGCTCTCAAACCGTTCTACAAACTGAACTTCACAGCCGAGTTAGACACGCCTCAAGCCAAGGTTCTGCAGATGATCATTGATCCTATAAGTAAGCTACAATAAAAACAATCCACAAAATTATAAGACATCTAAAGTTCTCTCTCTCTCTCTCTCTCTCTCTCTCTCTCTCTCTATATATATATATATAATATATATATATATAGATATATATATATATATATATATATATATCTTCTCTCTCTCTTCTCCCCTCCTCTCCCCCTCTCTCTCTCTCTCTCGCTCACATTATCTCATTCACTAGTTGACTCTCTCTCTCTCTCTCTCTCTCTCTCTCTCTCTCTCTCTCTCTCTCTCTCTCTCTCTCTCTCTCTCTCTCTCTCTCTCTCTCTCTCTCTCTCTCTCTCTCTCTCTATGTTTATATATATCCTTCTTTTCAATTGTATACATGTACTGTGATAGGATTATGGTTTAAATAAATCGTCGTTGCTAAATGTATTAATATTTTAAACTCTTTTTCTTCTTGTTTTTTTAGAATATACAGATCGTTTAACGATGCCAAAACTGATCATAGATACAACAGGAGACGAGTACTTCATGTTAGACAACCCACACTACTACTTCAACCAGCTTAAAGGACCCACGTACATCGAGTAAGTCATTTTAATGTGCGTTAACACCAAGTGATTTGTAGTAACCATTTGTAACACTTCTTTGACTGGAAACAAAATATACCAAAAACTAGTCTTACATATCGTTAATATACGTCACAATGCTGGAACACACTTTTACTAATATTTAGATAAATTAGACTACCACTGCTACTAATTTTACTGTTATTGTTGTTGCTATAGTTGTTGCTGCTGCTAATATAATTACTGCGACCACCACCACAACTGTTACTACACAACATATACATTCAACTGTGCATACATTATTTATCCTTGTCTAGTCTACCATTTTGTGTAAACATTATCATGTAAATTACCGCCGGGTTGTTGTTTTTTCTGTTGGCTAAAGCTAATAGACAAAGTTTAATTATTTACAGACATAGTGTGATAAGAAGTCAGCATCTTTGTTATCATCTTCTTGTGTTTTTCTTCAGCACGATCGCAAACGCTGATCACATATGTGTTGGTCATATTCTGGAAATCCTGTTCGCTCAGAAAGCCTTCTTCCAGCACATACTCAACGTAAGATTTTCATGTTTACGATATGTCTGAAATAGGGACATTAAACCCGTCATCAGTCGCTAATAAAGATAACACTTTTCATTGTAAAAACGTGTATTATATATAATTTAAATTTAATCTGAGAGTTAATTAGATAAGTAAATTGTTAATTTGCATTATTTGTATATAACTTATTGCTTAACTCTAATGAATGTGCATTTAGATGTCCTATACTCGAAGTATACTTTTGGTGTATTAGATTTTACAAATGGTCGCAATTAGAGTGGGTGTCAGTAAGTTTTTAAATTCTATCCTTTGATCAGATGACAGCTGGTGGAAATGAAGACTTGAAGGAGAGACCAAAAACATAAAACTGTAAAATAAACGTAATCGGCGGAGTCGCAGCCAGCTAAAAAAAATTACTATAAAGCTTGTTTTTATTTTGATTCATACGCTATGGCAGGGTAGTACGTAAGGGTAAGAAGGTGTCAAATATAAGAAAACGGGTACTTTTTAGTTTAAAATTTCCATTTTTGTCCAGCTGCCATTTAAGTCATATTTTGCCAACATGCGTTTAGATTCGATTAATATGCGAGTGATCCTGATTTACCTCAAACGCAGTTTACCTACCATACGCCACTAATTGTATTGAATGAAGGAAAGAAATGTTTTATTTAACGACGCACTCAACACATTTCATTTACGGTTATATGGCGTCAGACATATGGTTATGGACCACACTGATATTGAGGGAGGAAACCCACTGTCGCCACTTCATGGGCTACTCTTTTCAATTAGCAGCAAAGGATCTTTCATATGCATTATCCCATAGGCAGGATAGTACATATCACGGCCTTTGATGCACCAGTCGTGGTGCACTGGCTGGAGCGAGAAATAGCCCAATGGGCCCAATGACGGGGATCGATCCCAAACTGACTGCGCATCAAGCGAGCGCTTTACCTCTGGGCTACGTCTCGCCACCTTTATTGAATGATGATAACATTATCTGCAGTGGGAATTGCTTTCGTGTAATGTATCCTAGACACTCAATAGATCTTAATGAAAGGCATCATGTATATAATGCTTATTGTTTGGTTTATTTTTCACAGGACGTGCCATTACCCAAACTAACATGGAAAGTCGATAAGGTAATCGAAATCTACCGTTAGAAATTGCAGCTATGATAGGTGGAGATACATGCATTTATCTGTTCAAACATTAGGTACATATAATATTATTTATGCCTAAATTCTTACCACATTTAGATAGTCCATAACTGCACTTTCATAATAGAGATGTGGTTGTTGTTGTTGTTTGTTTGTTTGTTTGTTTTGGTTTTTATTACTTTTGCCGTGGGTTTACTACAGGAAACAGAATGTCGATTCCCATTTACCAGACACATTCTCCTTTATATCACATCCTCGCCATCACCCTCATCACCAAATCCAACCCTTATTACCATCATCCTCATCACACACTTCAACTGTTATCAACATGACAGTCACATCCCCTTTGACATCACCCTCGCCATCACCTTCATCACCAATTCCAACCCTTACCACCATCACCGTCACATCCCCCTAGACATCACCCTCGCCATCACCCTCATCACCAAATCCAACCCTTACCACCATCATTGTCACATCTACCTCAACATCACCCTCGCCATCACCATAATTACCAAATCCAACCCTTATTACCGTCACCATCATCACAAACTTCAACCATTATCACCATCACCGTCACATCCCCCTAGACATTACCATTGCCATCATACTCATCGCCAAATCCAACTCTTATTCCCATCACTTTCATCACCAAATTCAATTGTTATCACCATCACCGCTACATCCCTGTCACCATCACCATTCCAATCACTCTCATCATTATCACCAACCCACTCATACCCTCAACACCATCTTCATCACACCCGTATCAACATATCAATCCAATCATACCATCATCAACTCAATCATACCCTCGTCATCATAACCCCCATGTCCATCACATAACCATCGCCATTACACCTTTATTACTATCGCCATCAAATCTCCGTCTCTATCACCATCACAATCAATCACAACCGTGGTTAAGCCATTGGAAATAAGGCTGATTGGTACAAGGTTCGCAGTCCGGTACCGGCTCTCACCCAGAGCGAGTTTCAATGATTCATTGGGTAGGTGTAAGACTGACAACTGTAATGGACAGATAGCCCAGATAGCTGAGGTGTGTGCCCAGGACAGCGTGCTTGAACCTTAATTGGATATAAGCACGGAATAAGTTGAAATGAAAATGGACGGTGGCAATCGCTGTCCGTCTAGCTCTCAATACAACGGCATTCCTCGGGCTAGTCCTCGTGAATATCGGAGTCCTGATCCTTTTTCTCATCAGCTCCTCATCACATTCCTATCTTTGCCGTTACTATCATCAGCATAACTAACCCGAAAACATCACATAACATCCACATCTCAATCACGTTTGATGGATTTTAAATTTTAATTCATTGTTTGTAACCTCTGCCTTTCAGAAAAATAATAGCACTAAACTAACGGTGTTTACGGACAAGACGCCAAAGGCAGTTAAAGCATTCCGTGCTATTACCATTGACGAAAGGTTTGTTTTACTAGTTTTTGTTTTATTATTTGATGCCTTGGTGGTTTTGATAATATTTTGTATAGTGGGCTGGGGTGAAGGCCGGTGTAACGTGGTATTTTGACTCCCGTAGAATACTGACTTCCGGGTCACTTTTCTATGTAGAATAATGACTCCCCGGTCACTTTTCTACGTAGAATAATGACTCTTTGCCGTAGAAAACTGACTTTTACGGTAGAATTGTGACCGGGGGGTCAGAATACTACGGCATCCCAGTAACGTGGTATTTTGACCCCCGTAGAATACTGACCTCCGGTCACTACGGACGTTTTTGCAGAATACAAATACCGTTACTTTAAAATTGGGATCGCTGCAGTAAAGTAGGATCGAATCTCCTCGGTGAACCCACTGTTTTTTTCCCCGTCCCAACCAGTGCCCTACGACTGGTATAACAAAGATCGTGGTGTGTACTGTCCTTTCTATGGGAAAGTGCATATAAAAGATCCCTTGCTGGTTTTTCGGTAGGAGTAGCCCATGGAATAGCAACAGCTGGGTTTCCTCTCTCATTATCTTTGAGGTCCTTAACCATGTCTGACGCCATATAACCATAAATAAAATGTGTTGAGTGCATCGTTCAACAAATCACATTTTTTTCGACAGCGTTGACTTCGCCCACTAGCCAAAGAGCCATTTCACATTTAGCCTTTTTATGTATTTTATAGACTTTACCGTTAGCAATGGGAAAATAATGTGTCCAAATTACCATAGGTTCTCTTTTTTTCATTAGTATATCTTCATTGCTGGATAGTAACATGGCATGCAATAGAATGCTTAATGGGGTTTTTCTTTTGTTTTGGCACGAAACCGATACATTTTGTTTTTCACGGAATACTTGACAAAAATTGGTTGAAGCCGAGGCAATTGTTGACAAGACGGCACACAGTGTCTTCCGTTTGTTAGTAAAGTTTGTATCGAGCCACGGTTGTCCTGAAGTTCTTATCACAGATCAAGGAAGAGAGTTTTGTAATGATCTGAACGACAGGTTTTGTCAGAAGATGGGGATTGACCATAGCATTGCCTCGCCCTATCACCCACAGACAGGAGGACAAACTGAAATATATAACAGAACACTGTGTAGCATGTTATGATGTTACGTCAATGAACATCAAAATGACTGGGATGAAAAATTGCCATATATGCTGTTTGCATACAGAACGGCGGAGCACGAGTCAACGAAGACGGCCCCATGTTTTGTTTATGGGAGATCAGCTCGGCTACCTGTTGAACTAGATATTCCTAGTGGGCCAGACACTGAATCGGCGGATTTAGCATTTGGGAAACAGATGCAAGGCATTCGTTCAGCTTTCGTTGTATAGAGAAGCAGCCAAAGACAACATAAAGATTGCCCAGAGAAAGCAAAAACGGTATTATGACGCAAAGGTGAAACGTAAAAATTTCAAAGTTGATGACAAAGTTTTAATGCATAACACAAGGAAAACCACCAGGAAAGGCGGTAAACTTGACGCATGCTAGACTGGTCCATACATAATTAAGTATGTGAACAACAAAGCAAAGGAATTTATTATTTGCAAGGTAAAACGGCAATTAATGGTAATAGGCTAAAATTGTTCACAAGGCACACCGAAGGAAACGAAGTTGTAAATAACACCGACAAACGTCATGCTATAGCCCCAGTCTCACATACACGAATTATACCCCGAATGTCCAGGAATATACATGATCCTATGAAGCCCCGATTGCTCCCGATTTTTCGGAAAAACATTTGAATGATTCGGCTTCTTTCCTGAGCTGCGTACGAATGCTCACGAATGCTGCCAGAACTAATACGGTACCACTACGATATTGAACCCAATTCATTACGAATCGGGACGACCTACTACGTGTCCCCTAGGATGCCTTCCCGAATACGCTATGAATCATGACAATTAATGCGGCATACGTCAAGAATTACTACGACACGCCAACGAATCCGCACGACTGCTACACGATTCAGTACGACTGCCTTAAGAACCAGTACGACTGTCGCAAGACGCCTATATGAAGGCTGCTGAACAGGCCAGATTTCATTCGACGTTCTGCCTGCAAGCAGTGAACATCACCATGCCGCTCTTCAAGAAGTCAGCAACCGACCGCAAGGGACGATGGAAGAGCCAGCGTACCCGTGGAGAACCAGAAGCAGAGAAAGAGCCAGAGAGTCGTACGAATACCCCACGTTTAACCACGAATATCTCGAATGCATCTACGAACATACTACGATTACGCACGATGCCCTCAAGAACTCGTAAGATTGAGTCACGATTTCAACTTTATTCATGATTACTCCCGACAGTTTTGAACATGTTCAAAACAGTCGGCAGGCGATCCAGAACATTCAAGAATACTGACGAAAGGCCAAGAACACCCTACGGTTTCAGTACGTATATCCAAGAATCACCAAGAATTCTTAAATCGGGCCTATTCGGGAGATAATTCGTGTATGTGAGACTGGGGTTTATAAAAGAAAATGGTAAAGAACTTCCATTTAAGAAGAGGAAATTAAAAGTATATGAGGATGAGTTCAGTCAACATGAGGTTGAGGTTCGACGCCAAACTGAAGAACCAGGAAGCACCAGTATTCGGTTCCATTCAGTTGACACGGAATGGCAAGCCACAAAAATCACACTTATTTGGTTTAATTGTAAGAAACGGACAGGCGGAGATGGGAATTTGCCCCGAAATCAGGTCAGATGCATCATCAGTCAAGGTGGTTTCCATGAGAGGTGATGGGAATTGTCCATTTCGTTCATTTAGCTACATATTAAGTGGAGTACAGTCCAGTTATAAGGTAGTTAGAGAGGAAGTTGTCAACTTCATTCACGCCAATAAACACATTTTCCAACAAATCCAGTCAGAGCATGAAATTCAGTCAAAGCAACAAAAATGCATCAAGAGGGAACGTGGGGCACAGAGTTAGAAATGTTCGCTTTTGCAAGCATTACAAACACAACAATGTATGTTTACTGTGTTCACGGGAAGGTAGACAGGGAACCATTCTACACATGGTTACCATATAAACCCTTATTAAATACAGGTGAACTGCCATCCCAATGCGCTGCTTACATCCAAAACTTGAACGACTACTTCGAACCAGTTCTTGATGTAGAAGAGACGCTGTTTTCTGGACCACCATACAGACCTGTCAAAGATTTTGTGCCATCAAAATACTGGAGGTACATATCTGAGCAGACCTTAACTTCTGCACTGGTGAACAGCCAAACTGACTGATATTTTGAAAGAAGGAGAAGGAATGGAGATGGTATTGTCCAGAGATTTAGAGATGACCCTACACCATATCGGGTTTAGAGCATGTTGCTAAGGAAATGGATGCAACTATATTAAATTTGCTGTGCCACTGGGAGGACCAGGAAGAGAAGTTAGTAAACTACACAGACTGGTTTCATGAAAATAATATATATACATGCAAACTATACACAGAAGCGCGCACACGCCACATACAGACGTACAAACACACTATACATACTAATTTTCTAATTGTATTTGTTTAAAGCGCGTCCAGTTTGGAGGGAATGCATCTTGCCAATAAAAAATAAATGTCTTATAAAATATATAGGCTATGTTTTCTTTTCAGAACTCTGAACAGGTTTTTCAGACTGAAGATAGTTCGATTTGCTGTTCTTGAAGTTTCATTGCAGTAAACAAACATGAATTTTAAAATGGAAAGTGAAACCTAGAAACTTAATTGCCCTAACTTGTTCCACATGTGCAAACTTTTATGTAAAGAAATTTGATCAATTAATTTATTAATCCTCCCCAAACTATTATCATATTTCTTAATTGATATTTTATGTCTGCAACATAATGAAATCAGTTGTACTGGAATGAGGCAACAAGTCATGTTACAATTATTTCAATATTGTCTATTTACCATGTTTGGTATTTGTTTCTGTATGTTGCGTTTCCCTGCAACAGACAACAACAACAACAAAACATAGCGGCAAAAATATTTATATTTATAGTTATAGGCACCTATTTGCCGAATAACAACCTGACATCATGAAAACGGGCATTATTGAATGAATAATCTCAATGCTGTTATAAAGGAAATCTCTACAGACATTTGTTTATCATAGTGTTATGTTGCTATGGACGCCATATTTGTTGGTAATGAAAGAAAAATCTCACATCATCAAATCAGACATTTTAATCAATCCAGATGTGCGTGCAGAACATTTTGCAAGGGGTGTCTAGACTGGCAGGCTGAGTTTGCATGCGTCCTATGAAAGTTTTAAAAACCTAATAGGAATCTACAAAATCTTTAGTGTATTTGAATGGGCTCCCATACCTTATAATTACACCCAAGTTTCATTAAATTTGGCTGATTGGTTTGCCAGAAATTATTAATCAGGTTTAAGCGAATTGAGTTGGGTTGAATCTAGTACTGAAATGCGAACCCAGTACCTACCATACTTGAGGCCTATGACCTAGCCACTAATTTTATGATTTTTCATGGAGTAAAGTTGGAAGTTTGTTTTGTTTTTCGACACCACTAGAGCACATTGATTAATTAATCATCGTCTATTGGATTTCAAACATTTGGTTTTTGTGACACGTAGACAGAGGAAACCCGCTACTTTTTTCCATTAGCAGCAAGGGATCTTTTATATGCACTTTCCCATAGACACACCGGCCTCGGTGGCGTCGTGATTAGGCCATCGGTCTATAGGCTGGTAGGTATTGGGTTCGGATCCCAGTCGAGGCATGGGAATTTTAATCCAGATGCTGACTCCAAACCACAAGGCTCAATGGGTAGGTGTAAACCACTTGCACCGACCAGTGATCCATAACTGGTTCAACAAAGGTCATGGTTTGCGCTATCCTGCCTGTGGGAAGCGCAAATAAAAGATCCCTTTCTGCCTGTCGTAAAAGAGTAGCCTATGTGGCGACAGCGGGTTTCCTCTAAAAAAGAAACAGTGTCAGAATGACCATATGTTTGACGTCCGATAGCCGATGATAAGATAAACAAATCAATGTGTTCTAGTGGCGTCGTTAAATAAAACAAACTTTACCGAAATACATACAATATCTAGATAGATAGATAGATAGATAGATAGATAGATTCATAGATAAAATACATACATACATACTTACATACATAGAACATACATACATGGGTCATTCTACACGAGGGGTCTAATTATGTAAACAATGTGCACAACGGAAAGATAATCAAACTTGTTTAAAACTTTTCTAACTCGCATGTTGGGATTCCCGTATTGGCAAAACATGAGGTGAGTGCAGAGAATGGGCATAACAACCACTTTCATATTAATGAATAGCTCAATTAATACTATATTTGCATCTATTTTGAACTATATATAATGTCACTTGATGATAGAGGCCACTTTTAAGGTCCCTATGTTGTTTTATAGAGGATTAACTGTTAAGATATTATAGCAAAATAACTTACATAGAAACTTTCTATGATTTCAAGAGGAGTCATTATTCTATGGGGGTCAGTTTTCAACGTGTGGGGGGTCGTAGTACTACGGGTTTTTCAGCTGGGAGTCATTTTTCTCCTGTAGAAAACCGACTCCTTTTGCTGTAGAAAAGTGACCGGGGAGTCAGTATTCTACGGGAGTCAAAATACCACGTTACACCGGATACAGAAATTAAATATGGGTATAGGTGTACTTGGATATGGAGAGAGAGAGAGAGAGAGAGAGAGAGAGAGAGAGAGAGAGAGAGAGAGAGAGAGAGAGAGAGAGAGAGGAGAGAGACAGAGAGACAGACAGAGAGAGAGAGAGACAGACAGACAGACAGACAGACAGACAGACAGACAGACACACACACACACGCACACACACACAGACAGACAGACACACACAGAGAGAGAGAGAGAGAGAGAGAGAGGGGGGGGGGACAGGGTGGAAGGGAGGGAGGGGAGAGAGGTACTTAAAACATCTTTGTTCTTCTAAGGAATGCATTTCACTCTTGTCAGACGAGACTTCCGGCTATTTGTTGCTGACCATTCGGATCCGATGCACAAAAAGGCTATCCATCCCGTGGCGTGGTTCCAACAACCAGTTTACCAGCAGGTTTGTATGGATATACTTCTCAGAGGTGTGTGCTTTCCTGTCTGTAGTAAAGTGTATATAAAAGATCCCTTTCTGCATTAGGAAAAATGTAGCAGGTTTCCTCTGATGATTACGAGTCAGAATACCACATGTTTGATATTCAATAGTCGATGATTAATTAATCAGTGTGCTGCTGTGGTGTAGTTAAACAAAAACGTTCATTGCTGGGAAGGAATATAGTTATGTTTAATTCTTTAAACTGGAAAAACGCAAATGTTGGTAGGTGCTGGGTTCGAATTCCAGACTGGCCCAGTGCTTATAAAACGGTCAAGATTTGAGACTCTATTAGAGTCTGAGGGGCGGGGCGTAGCCCAGTGGTAAAGCGTTCGCTTGAGGCGCGGTCGGTGGGCCCATTGGGTTATTTCTCGCTCCAGCCAGTGCACCACAACTGGTATATCAAAGGCCGTGGTATGTGCTATCATGTCTGTGGGATGGTGCATATAAAGGATCCCTTGCTGCTAATCGGAAAGAGTAGCCCATGAAGTGGCGACAGCGGGTTTCCTCTCTCAATATCTGTATGTGGTCCATAACCATATGTCCGACGCCATATGACCGTAAATAAAATGTGTTGAGTGCGTCGTTAAATAAAACATTTCCTTCCTTTTATTAGAGTCTGAGGCTTAAAAGACATTGCAACGCTAAACAAATTGTATGCGTGTCACATCTTTAGAGATTTGAGTCAAAGTTTTATAAGCAACCAGGACCTAGAGTGAATGTGTATTATGTACTTTTACTTCAGAACGTAAAGAGTTCATTACGTGACTGATTGGCATTCGATTCAGTGGCGGATCCATCTATGAGCAGCTTTCAAAAATATTTGGAAGAAGGAAATGTTTTATTTAACGACGCACTCAACACTTTTTTTATTTTACGGTTATATGGCGTCAGACATATGGTTAAGGACCACTCATATATATTGAGAGAGGAAACCCGCTGTTGCCACTTCATGGGCTACTCTTTTCGATTAGCAGCAAGGGATCTTTTATATGCACCATCCCACAGACAGGGTAGTACATACCACGACCTTTGATGTACCAGTCGTGGTGCACTGGCTGGAACGAGAAATAGCCCAATGGGCCCACCGACGGGGATCGATCCTAGACTGATCGCGCATTGAGCGGGCGATTTACCACTGGGCTACGTCCGCCCCCATAACAAATTTGGAGAACATGCCCTCGAATCTCCCTTCAGCTCGGCTCATTTGCTTCAGAGAAATTCAAACATGGCGTTTTTAGAATTTTGAGAGCCCTTGTACAAAATCCTGGATCTTTTTATGAAGTTGTTGAATAATAACAATAAAATGGTGTACGGCTATTAATTCTGTGTCTGTATTTGTGAGTATTTTTTGTAGAGTCCGACTGAATTCTGGGTTGAAAATGTCAAAGGTTCCTATTGGACCGGATTTTTCATTCAAGTAAGTATTCGAGCTGATATTTGTACGTATTACAATACATTGCTATATATTATTATTTTCTCATCTTTAAATTTGTCTAAAAGACAAAATGTGTTCTTTAATGTATATACTAAACACATTGTCTATTTTGATTTTTTCATAAATATATTTGTTTCAGTTTTCGGTTGTTGTTGTGTGGGGGTTTTTTTTTGGGTGGGGGGTTGTAGTTTGTTTTTTTGTTGTTGTTTTTTTGTTTTTTTGTTGAGGGGTTTTGTGTGTTTTCTGTATTCTTGTTTTGTTTGTTTGTTTGCTTGTTTTTTCTTGTTTTGTTTTTTTTGTTGTTTTTTTGTGGGGGTGTTTTGTGGGGTTTTGTGTGTGGAGGGGGGTTGTTGTTTTTTGTGGGGGTTTTAGAGGGGTGTTGGGTTTTGTGGGGGTGTTGTGGGGTTTTGTGTGTGTGTGTGGTTGTTGTTGTTGTTGTTGTGGGAGGGGTTTAGGTGGCGGGAGTCTTTTTGCTATATACGTTTCTGTCCTGCGTGCAGGTGTCCTATCACGGTGTGGAGAGCGACTCGGTGTTAGAGTTCACAACTCCCACCCAGATTGTCCCGGACACGTTTCCCTTTGAAGACTGTCATGGAACTGGATGTCGTGGAAAGATCGTCTGAAAATTCATGGATCGAGTATCTGAATATTCGTGGAGAGATTGTTTGATATTCAGCGGTAACATACGACTTGGATGGATATATTACTATAGTGCACATATATGGAACATTATTGTATTGTATTTCGTTATCAGCAGCAGTTATTGCGACCTATTTTTAAGACGAACTCTTTAAAGGGACATTACCGAGTTTGCTGCAATTTTTAAGATGTTATCGACTAACAGAGACTTTTTAACGATTGTAATTACATACCAAATATATTTTTCTGCATAACATATGAGTGGCTGGATATTAAACGTGTTTCTTATCTTTCTAATACTTGTACTAGGTTATATTTCATTTTATTTCCTAAAATATGTTTTTTCGTACGTACGAAATTATTTGAAAACAGTCTCCACTTCGGGCTTCTTACAAATATTAAGACGACCAGAAACACATTGACTATGTAATCATTGCTATTATAAACAAGTTAATATATTAAATATGTAAGTTTAATCGTAGAAATATTTTATTAGTCGGAAACATCTTACAATGCAGCAAACTCAGGAATGTCCCTAGAATAAATTGTTACAAGTCGATATGAAAATAAATATTTGGAGAATTGTGTTGTGCCTGTAAACTTTGTCTTCACAGTAATATCTACGTTTCATACCACGTCATGTAATGTCAAGCAGTTGACTGCGTTGCGAAATAGTCATTCCAAATACTAGCACATTGAGCATCCAATTATGTTTTGACTTGTCGAATGGACTTGTCGAATGGATGACTGACAATCTTCGGAATACCAGTGAACATTTGGGCTCGGATACTGGGAGAAGGGTGCTGGGGGTCCGCACCTCTCCCCCCCCCCCCCCCCCCCCCCCCCCGGATCGGAGATGCCACCTCAGTCTGGATAGAGCATCTTTAATTTATTAAAATATTAAAACATTTCATTTAAAGGTGCATAGTCCTCTATACGACATCAGTCATCTTTTTGCACCCAGTGTGATTTTGTTTGCCCTGAAGTCTGCAGACGATCAAGATTAACTTGGTGTGATAGATTGACACCCGCCACAATTTTGATGATATGGGCACACTTGCTTTTTGAAAATATCTTGTAGTAACACATCCGGTTAAATCGTCATTATAACTTTTGTTTTATAATTCAGAACATTGATCATGAATAAAATCATTTACCGGTCTCAAAATAAGATTTGAAAATGTTAGTGCCATTAAGTGCCGCACCGATAATATAAGTCTGCCATATAGAATGAACAAAAGAAGAAACTAAAATATTTATTTTATTTTATTTAAAAGTATTCAGTTTGAATTTTATTAATTTTTGTGTGTTCATATTATCAGTCTTGTGAACATTTTAAGCCCATTTTGACAGCTTATTTACAGATATAATTATATCATGAAAAATAATATATTAAAACAGTCATGTTTCTTTTGTTGTTAAGTATATAAAAAAACAAAGCAATTAAAAATTAAAATAAACATTTTACACTTTGGCATCTGTGATTATTTTTATTACAACCATATCAATATGCTGCATTTTTGACAAATGTTTAATAGTTAGGAATACAACGCAATAAAGTCAATCATGAAAGTCAATTTTAATAGTTTCAGATATATTACATAATAATTTACAATTGTGAACGGAAGTACACTTTTCCCTGGAATGTAGGTTTAGTTTAGTGGGGTTTTTTTCTCATGTTAAATCGGTTTTTTCATGAAGGATTGATACAAAGTCAGCATCCTTTTCAAAATGCCCTTTATTTCCCTTTAGATCACACATAATAACTTAAAGGCATATTGTCACAGACCACTGACCTATTTAATGGTGTAACAAAGTATTACCTGAACATAAAATATTTTGAATTGTCCCTAAATGTACTTTATTCAACCATCTTTATAACCACCATACTCCATTTATTAATGACATTTTGTAAAAAATAATTGAATTATGGCAATGGTCCGTAATTCAAAAACTAAAATTGTCGAGAGGGATGACATGGATTTCACTCCATCATGGTTCAGTTAAGGTGATGCAATAGCTAGATTTGGTTTCCAACAATTAATGTAATTTTTATTTATTATCCATTTTTAGAGAAATAAGGTCCTTAAATCCGTGACAGTATGCCTTTAATGCATTTCAATGAGATCATTAATTTTACTTGTCATTGGTAATAGTAAAATCACATAATATATTTTTGGCCTCGTAGCTGTCAACGTTTCTAGGCCAGATGGATTCCCCAACTCATCCTGCATCCTCCACCGCGTCTGTCGGTGTCGTCCCTGTAGTAGCGTGTCCACGTGTTGGCCGTGGCGCAAAGCTGTCTGCTGATGCTGCCGCCACCGCCACACTGTCCGCCGTCGCCGTCCGGATACCAGTAGAAACACAGCTTGGCGTTCTTCAACCACAGTGGCACGGTGGTGGGGATCTTGATTCGCCATGACATTTGACATCCACCTCCACGTCTGTCGGTGTCGTCGCGGTAGTATGGCGTGTAACTGCCGACACCTGCACACATTTCTCGTGCTGCACCACCCTCGAAACAACAAAAAACTTCGCCCTGGACCTGACCAAGAGCCTGAAGTTTTTGGACCCTGACTTCTAATTCTAACAAATACATTTAAGGGCAAAAATAATAAATAGAGCATTAATTTAAAGTTTGGGTAACGTAAATAGCATTGAAATGCACTGAATATTTAGTGATACAGGTTTGTGCTTTTGAAAAATGGGGTGGGGAATGCACTCGCCTAATTGACATACAGTAGTTAGGGTCTTGTCAGCCTCGTACAAGGATTGATGAAAAGGCGCTCTGCGAGAGAAATGGGTTGGCGGTATTGTGTTGTTTGTTTAATTATATGCACGGTGATTAAACTGAGTACTTAAAATGTTTCGCCATGAGTTCCGCCGCCAACCTCTGCTAGGACAGGTACCTCCTCTTTTTGGGGCTTAGTCGGACTTTAAGCTTTTTGACCGTGGTTCAAAATTTTATGTTTATTTTTTGGGTAAACAGTCCGACGTACTTTACTTTGGCAGCCTGTCTAAATTGCTCGAATCACCTTAAAACCTTTTGGATGAGCAATCTAATTTTATTTTAGGGTTTAAATTTTTGTCCAGACATGAGTCGAATGAATCAGCTAGTTTGGCCTTAGGTCCCTTTACCTAACTTTTAAATTTTATTCCAAATTCCGCCCACCTCAAACAAATGGCCCGGAAAGTCGGAGATTAAGCCCGTGACATGCGTGCGTGAAGCTCCAGTAGCATTTACGCACGTTAAAAATTATCCGCTCCGCACTTAAAATGTTCCTCTTTTAATCGAGGTATGAAGTGTTCATGAGCACACTGAGCCTCTTGGCCAAGATGAAGCTTCACTATTTCCTTCTCTTCTTCTTCTTCATTTTTTTTCTGTCACATATTACAGTGACGATTTTGTGAAGACATCAACAATCGCTTATCGCTTAAGACACTTTCTTTTCCGATTTATCGTAAGCGACCTTGAAGACACCAGCAATGAAACTACAACCGTCAGTTGATAGCTGTCGTTACGATATGATGTGCGGTCGGTCTGGGATCGATCCCCGTCGTTGGGCCCATTGGGCTATTTCTCGCTCCAGCCAGTGCACCACGATTAGTATATCAAAGGCCGTGGTATGTGCTATCCTGTCGATGGGATGATGCATATAAAAGATCCCTTACTACTAGTACAACCATGTAGCGGGTTTCCTTTCTAAGACTATATGTCAAAAATATTAATAAATCAGTGTGTTTTAGTTTTGTCGTTAACTTTTTTCTTCTTTTTTTTCGTTTCAGATCGCCTCTCACATATAAATATAGTGGAATTTTAATTTTATTTCCATTTAAATGGGGGTTTTAAAAGCAACTTATGGATAAATAATACTTGTATTAATTAGTTAGTTTATTCCATAATGTAACTCCTGAAGGGAAGAATGAATGAAGGAATGAATGAATGAATGTTTAACGACACCCCAGCACGAAAAATACATCGGCTATTGGGTGTCAAACTGTGGTAAATGCAAACAGTAAGTGACCTGAAGGGAAAAAGGAATCAGAAACTAATTTTGTTCGACTTCTATAACAGACTATATCCGTGTAAGTGATCGCCATCACGCAATGGGTATCGAGAATGTTCAGCGACTGTTTTAGGCAATTTTTCGAATAAATAAGCTGGAGTTATATCTTTACAGAGTCGATACATAATTTGTGGTATTTCCTTCTCTCTGATAAACGGTACAAAATCAGTTTCTTTATATAATGACTGATGAGACGTTCAACGAACAGCACCACAAATTGAATACTATTTTAATATTTAGGTGAACAAAACTGTAAAAAAAAAAACTGCATCCTGATTGTATATATTATTAGTATATAACTCGATTTGTTTTGTGAACACCTGCTACATTTTGTTCTATGTGTAACATCAGATATATTCTATGTTATCTCGGCAAACATCGATCTGATAGTTTTGAGGTGCAAAATCATTATATAATAAATGTGTTATGTTTCTATGAGATACAAATCAGTAACCTATACCGGTACCAAATTATTATAAACAGTTTCTCAATAACGGATCCGGGAGTGTTTGAAAATGGGTAGGGAGTGGATTTGAACCCGATCTATTTAAAGTGAAGTGACAAAAATTAAACAAAATAAATAGTGGTGTTCTTAATTAACAATATTCTGAGAAAGAGAGAATGTTGGACAGGATGGGTCATTTACGTATTGATTAATATTTTAGACTACGGTTATTTCGACACTTGGTCGAGACAAAGAGACAAACATACAGACAGCTAAACAAACATACATATTTACAGACAGACAGAGAGAGAGAGAGAGAGAGAGAGAGAGAGAGAGAGAGAGAGAGAGAGAGAGAGAGAGAGAGAGAGAGAGAGAGAGAGAGAGAGAGAGCGCTTCTACTGTACTACTTCCTGTCCTATCACTGAGCTACATCCCAACCCATAACAGAGCTATTGCCTGTCCCATCACTGAGCTACGTGCCAACCCATCACTGAGCTACGGAGAGAGAGAGAGAGAGAGAGAGAGAGAGAGAGAGAGAGAGAGAGAGAGAGAGAGAGAGAGAGAGAGAGAGAGACAGACAGACAGAGAGAGACAGAGAGAGAGAGTGAGAACTCTTCTACAATATAGCCTACTTCTACCTAAAAGTAAGTAACATATTTTTATAAGTCCGTCAAGGGACACTGGTTGGGAGTGGAAAAAGCCTGGTCTATCGAGGGATTCCGCGACCCATTGTATCTCAGGCGAGATATCTACAACTGAGCTACGTCCTGTCCCATCACTGAGCTACGTCCTGTCCCATCATCGAGCTACGCCCTGTCCCGTAACTGAGCTACGTCCCAACCCATCACTCAGCTACGTCCTGTCCCATCATTGAGCTACGTCCCAACCCATAACTGAGCTACATCCTATCCCATCACTGAGCTACGTCCTGTGCCATCATTGAGCTACGTCCCAACCGATAACTGAGCTACGTCCCAACCCATCACTGAGCTACGTCCTGTCCCATCATTGAGCTACGTCCCAACCCATCACTGAGCTACGTCCCAACCCATCACTGAGCTACCTTCTGTCCCATCACTGAGCTATGTCCCAACCCATCACTGAGCTACTTCCTGTCCCATCATTGAGCTACGTCCCAACCCATAACTGAGCTACGTCCCAAACCATCACTGAGCTACGTCCCAACCCATAACTGAGCTACGTCCCAAACCATCACTGAGCTACGTCCCAACCCATCACTGAGCTACGTTCCAACCCATCACTGAGCTACTTCCTGTCCCATTACTGAGCAACATCCAAACCCATAACAGAGCTATTGCCTGTCCCATCACTGAGCTACGTCGGAATCCATAACAGAGCTGTTGCCTGTCCATCACTGAGCTACGTCCCAACCCATCACTGAGCTACGTCCCAATCCACCACCGAACTACTTCCTGTCCCACCACTGTGCTACGTCCCAATTCACCACCGAGCTACTTCCTGTCCCATCACTGAGCTGCGTCCCAATCCACCACCGAGCTACATCCTGTCCCATCACTGAGCTGCGTCCCAATCCACCGCCGAGCTACTTCCTGTCCCATCACTGAGCTGCGTCCCAATCCACCGCCGAGCTACTTTCTGTCCCATCATTGAGCTACGTCCCAATCCACCGCCGAGCTACTTCCTGTCCCATCACTAAGCTACGTCCCAATCAACCACCGAGCTACTTCCTGTCTCATCACTGAGCTACGTCTGCAATTGAAATTCGTGTTAAATTCCTCAACTTCAAATGAAGATAGTCAATAGAACGGGTTGCCGTTCTAATAACAACATACACCATTGCGAACATACATTATATAAGCATTTTTTGCACTCCAAAACTGAGAACTTTTCCGTCTCAGTTTGTTGCTATATGACCGCAGCTGGCTGTAGTACCGGTTCGAACAGGTAGTTCTGAAACCCATTCATACCTGCCGCCTCTTTCGTTATACACCCCATGTCCCAAAAGGTCAATGTACAATATTACAAAATAGCATGGGCAAATTCCAGCCAGAAGGCTTACCATTAAAAAGTACAAATTGTTTTAATTCTTCCCCAATTACTAGAAGTCAATATATATGAACCACAAAATATGTCACAATTAGAAACTATAGTGGACCGTGATGAATGAACTTTCACCCGGAAGAGCTGAGCTACTTCCTGTCCCATCATTGAGCTACGTCCCAAACCATCATTGAGCTACGTCCTGTCCCATCACTGAGCTACGTCTTGTCCCATCACTAAGCTACGTCATGACCCATCACTGAGCTACGTCCTGTCACATCACTGCGATACGTCATGACCCTTCACTAAGCTACGTCCTGTCACATCACTGAGCTACGTCATGACCCATCACTAAGATACGTCATGACCCATTACTGAGATACGTCGTGACCCATCACTGAGATACGTCATGACCCATCACTGAATTACGACTTAACCATCGCTGAGCTACGTCCTGTCACATCACTGAGATACGTCATGACCCATCACTGAGATACGTCATGACCCATCACTGAGATACGTCATGACCCATCACTGAACTACGACTTAACCCATCACTGAGCTACGTCCTGTCACATCACTGAGATACGTTATGACCCATCACTGAGATACGTCATGACCCATCACTGAGATACGTCATGACCCATCACTGAACTAGGACTTAACCCATCACTGATCTACGTCCTATCCTTCGATTCCTGACAATGAACTGTTGAGTAATTCTCTCCTAGCAGCTTCATAACTCGTAGGTACATTTTGAGCTATTTTCAAACCATCATGTCTGTCGTTTCAAAACTTGTAAGGATATTGTAGAGATAGCTCAGTTTATTGAAATATTAGAACATTTCATACATTTTAGAAGTGTATAGACCACAATGTCTTGCCTACAATATTCATCTCTGTGCATTCAATGCGATCTTGGTTGTCCTAATCTCTACAGAAAATCAAGATCAACTTGGTGTGATAGTTTGACACCTGCCACAAGTTTTATGATATGGGCCCACCGTATTTTGTAGCAACACATCCAGTTAAATCGCCATGATTCAGAACATACATATCATGAACAAAATCATTTACTTGTCTCCAAATAACATTTGAACATTTCGGTCTTTCAAGTGCCGAACTAACATTACTTATATATATGCCCTATATACTGAAAAACAAAAGACACGCATATATTAATTTTGTTTTCTTTATTTTATTTAAAATTATTCAGTTTGAATTTCATTAGTGTTTGTGTGTTAATATTATTAAAATCTGAACATTTTAGGCCCATTCCGAGCACGGCGGAGCAAGGGTGCTTGGGGGCTCTAGCCCCTCCAATAATTCTGACTCAAAAAATATTATTGGTAGTAATTCCTAAGGCAGACATGAATTTTACTTGTAGAATGCAGGAAATTGCATTTCAGGACATTCAGTTTTCAAAATGTTATGGGGCAGCATACCCCTAAACCCCTTAAAAATTTTACTATGCGCCCTCGATCTGTCAGCCCTAACATCCCACTCCTTTGTGTTTACTTGCTTCCGCTATGCCTGCATTTTTACATTTTATTTCCAGATATAATTGTATCATGAACAATAATATATTAAAATATTTGCATTTCTTCTGTTGTTCAGTTTATGATGTAAAAAAACAAAACAAAAAAACTACAAAAAACCTACATTTTACACCTATTTGTGAATTTGTTTTTATCCTACAACCACTGTTTCTATTAACAGATTACGATGACGGATAAAGCAATGGCATATACGTCTGACATCACACGCATAGCTACATTACAAAATCGCTCTTTGACCTCTAAGTCATCGTACAATGTAGCTGAAATAACAGAAATAATAGCTTTTCCGCTTAATTTTTATGTTCTGCAGGATAAAGATAATACCTACTTATTGGCTTTATCCTGTTCAGGCCGAATGAGAAATTTCCCGTTCTTACTTTGAAAATCTACTATTCTGCTATGATTTATTTGAACTTGGTTGTTTCCCTCAACTGATTATAAGGAATTTTAGTATTATTAAATATTGGGTGTCGTTATTAAAAACCGATAATTGTATATAATACTCCAAGCTTGTTACAAGGAACTTATTGATCTACTACGGAGTAAACCATATTGTAAAATGAACTGGTTGTACCATGTGAACAAATTACTATGTGAAAATGTTTTTTCTTTTGTATGGGAAGCTCAGTATGTCACAAATGAAAATGCGTTCCTATATCAATTTAAACAACGTCTTCAAGACAACTTTATACAAAACACTGCTGCTGTACTTAATAACTCATCAAAATGTATACTATACAAACATATCACAGATATCTTTCAGCTTTAGCCATATTTACAGAAACCTATTTTAGCCAAATATAGATGTATTCTAACCAAATATCGAACACACTCTCACTCTTTAAAATTTAATGTTGAAACCGGAAGATATTCTGGCCAGAAGTGATCGCATATGTTCATTATGCAATATAAGAGCTAGAGGATGAATTCCACTTTATACTCGTTTGTCCATTGTTTATGGAATTGCGTGTGAAATACATTAAGAAATATTATTACATTAACCCTTCAAACTTATCCAATTATTACGCAACCCTAGCGTCAAAGTTATTAACAATATCTGTAAATTACTTTTATGCTTCTACAGCTAAGCTAGAACTTTACTGTAACTACACTTTACTGTGTCCCTCACTAGAACCAATCGTCCTATACATATATCTCTACATGTATGTACAAAAAGTACTTACTATTATGTCTTATAACTAAAGTACAGTCATTGTTATAATATTTACCATCTTGCCAACATCTTGTTTCTGTTTCTGATTTAAATGTTTATCATTTTGTTCTTATATTCCGTAAGGCATAAGGAAAATAAATGAATTGAATACCTTGACAGGATAAAGACAATACCCTACGTCATTAACTAGTTATTCTCTATTTATTCTCGATTTATTAGAATGCTTGATTTTTTTTCAAATAATGGAGAATACAACGCAATAAAGTCGATAATTAAAATCAATTTTAATAGTTACAAGTATATTACATGGCAAAAGTGTGAACGGATATACACTTTTCCCTTGGAATGTAGGTTTTGTGTTTGGTGTTAATTTTTCTCATGTTTTTTATCGGTTTGGTACAGAGTCATATGATTTCAGCATCATTTCAAAATGCCCTCTATTTGCCTTTAGATGACACATAATAACTTAATGCATTTCAATGAGATCATTAATTTTGCTTGTCATTGGCAATAGTAAAATCAAATAATATATGTTTGGTCTCGTGGCTGTTAACGTTTCTAGGCTAGATGGATTCCCCAACTCATCCTGCATCCTCCACCGCGTCTGTCGGTGTCGTCCCTGTAGTAGCGTGTCCACGTGTTGGCCGTCGCGCAAACCTGTCTGCTGATGCTGCCGCCACCGCCACACTGTCCGCCGTCGCCGTCCGGATACCAGTAGAAACACAGCTTGGCGTTCTTCAACCACAGTGGCACGGTGGTGGGGATCTTGAGTCGCCATGACATTTGACATCCACCGCCACGTCTATCGGTGTCGTCGCGGTAGTACGGCGTGTAGCTGCCGACACCTGCACACATTTATCGTGCTGCACCACCCCCGCACTGTCTGCCATCACCATCCGGATGCCAACGATAGCACAGCTGTACGGCGTTGAACCAAGATGGCCGTCTGTTTGTGAGAGGAATGATTCCCCAGCTCATCCTGCAGCTTTCGCCCCTCCGGTCTGTGTCGTTCTTGTAATACTGAGTCATTTCCTCTGGTTTGCCGCACAGGTGTCTGCCAACCCCTCCACCACACTGCCCGCCATCGCCATCCGGGTACCATCTGTAGCACAGCTGCGTCTGCGTTGTGAACCAGTCGGGCACAAGGAAATCCTCATCCACTTCCTGACCAAGTGTATCGACAACGCTTTGTTGAGGAATCACTTGAGCCAGTGCTGTCCTCACTCGTCCCAGTAACTCAGTGATGTCTGCACCCCCGTGATTGTACCGCTGTCCCGCACTCAATAATATTCTCATCAGCTCGCGCAGATACGCTTTGTTCACGTGGGCAGCGACTGCCCGTTACATTGATGCTCGTTTCGCGTCATCCTGGATGAATTCGCTGATGGGAATTAGCTCCCCTGAGAAGAGCCACGGATTTGCTGAAACTGTCGGTTGCCATGTTGGAATTCCATTACCGGCTAATAGTTTTGTGTCTCCTCCATAATATCTGTTTAAAAAAAAAGAAAAATCAATATTAAAAAGTCATATTAATTTATTCACTCATACTTCCTTTAACAAATTTGCCCTTTCAGTCATGTAGATCAGATACCCACAATTTAAGAAATAGTATAATGAAGAAGAACATAGTGATTAAAACGTTAATAAATTAGCAACTTCCGAATTAGCAAAACCATAGTTAACGTTCACATATTCGCATGTCACCACATTTGGCTGTGTTGGGATGTTTGACTGATTTGGTTGTCATAAGGTGGCGATATGGGTGGTTTTGAAGGAATTGTTTTTGTTTTAGGGTTAGTAATCTTGTGATATTATTTTAAATAAGACGTGTTCAGTTCTCGATGACATGTTTATACTGTAGGTTTTGTTTAATATGAGTCCACAACAGTTTTTATTAGTTATTAGCTGTCATCTAATTTCAAACACCGCACTATCTCGGAATTTTGATATGATTAGAAACCAAATGCTGTGACTGCAAAACAATCGTGTCTGTTTAAATAGTTAAATAGACGTTGGTTATTAGGGTTTACAAAATAGAATCCCCACAAAAACCAAACAAAAAGAATAAACAAAGACATAAACAAAAACAAAACAGTGGAGGAGAGGTATTGATATTGCTATAATATTTTAATCATGGGCTAAATATCAGGATAACCATGAACGCTTGTACTTGCCAAAACTGATAATTTAAACAACAAGTTCTAAGTAATGTGTGAGTTAACAGTCCAGCAAGCTGTAATAGTAAAACATTACTACCTAATCACTAGCGGCGTTATTTGTGATATTGAGACCGTGGCATTTGGTCTAGAGAACGAGAGCAAACTTCTCTGGAATAAAAAGGAGTCTTTTATATGCAATTCCATCACGAGAGAAGTCGTGGCACGGTCGTGGCACAGTTGTAGATTTATAAATTTCTAAAGTTATATCATTAAATACCAATATAAATACGCTATTTGTAAAATCAGTGGATTTTAATCAATCATATTTTAAAGGTATTTATTACGCAAACTATTTTTAACTATTATGTCTTTTTCACTTTTAAATTACACATTCAAGCTCTAACCTTAATATGATTTTAGTGGTAGCATGCCAGGGCTACAAGTTTATGAAGTCTGGTAGCCCTCAGAAAAAAATCGGTAGCCCTAAAATGTCATTAAAAATAATGTCATTATTGGTTATAACTTCTTGTTTAAATTCCCAGTTTTATCATATGCAATGTCTTTGTGGTCATTCTGCTGTTTGAAGTATATCTCCAAATGCATTATATCACAACAAAAAAGGTGCATGCTTTGAAAACAAAGGTGGGTGACTTTAATGGATTTTTTAATCATACATACCTTATAGTTTCTGTAGTTTTCTGTCTTTATGTTTAGTCCACTCGGGTGTTGCTACCCTGGTATCCGCCGTTAACAGACAGGATCTTCAGGAACGATGCCTCTGCCTGAGTCTTCACGTCTCTCGTAGACTTGCCTTTGTAATAGTCAGACGACGTCTCCAGGTGTAGCTTAATAATTCCTCCAAAATTAGCAGACTGGAACAGGTGTGTGCCAAAGTATCGTATAAACTGGAAGTACGATGACGCCGTATTGGCGTTGAACTCTGAATTAAGAAGTCTGTCGATGAATGACTTAGCATTTCTGCTGATGTTTAGGGCCCAGGGCATGTGAAGATCGACCCGAACAGCCGAACTGTAGGACGAGACCTCCTCTATGTACTTGGAGGAATTTGTAATGGTGTGCTGAGACCGCGAGTACGATCCGCTAGCCGAGAAGGCTCCTTTAAATATGTGGAGTCCCAAGCCAGCACTCGATGACATTGTACGCTTTACTTCATGATAGTTCTTGAATATCTGGGTATTGGCGTTCAACCATCCGCCGGGTATTCTGGATATATCCCAAACCTGGTCAGGCATATGTCAAACACTTGCTGCAAATAAAATATATTTTAAAATATAGAAATATATTTTAATTAAATTTGCGAAGAGGTCTTTGACCTCTTTCACATTCCCACTGCGCATGTGCGCGAAGAGTAACGTCCCTTACCGAATTAGACGGTATCGAGGCTATATACAAATTGGGGGCATGATCGACAGTTGTCATGAGCGTCGTGAGTAGCATCGTAGGAGCTGTGAACCTCTAGCGACTAACGTACATATATTTCGTATAAGATGGTAAAATGGCTGCGAAAAACGGTCTACTAAAGTTTACATCGGAATCGTTTAAGACCAAAAGCAGTGAAACATTAACTTAGACGAAGTTTCTGGAGCCGCCTGTCAAGGGTTTTCTAACAACGTAAAATTAAAAGATTCATACAATAAAATTAACTTTAGTGGAATGTGTTTGCTACTTTTAACAATTAGAATTATAGTTAAATATTCATGCGGATTTCCAGTGATTTTTAATTCTCCACATGTATCAGTATTTAAAATTTAATAAAATATGCCCCCCCCCCCTTCCCCCTAAAAACACAACAAAACCCCTTTCTCGAATAGATCTTTATCGCAGCTCTATTTTCCCCTTATCGTTTCATTAAAAAAGATAGTTGTACAACTACTAATCAATGTTATATGTCTGTCACGGGGATCCTATAATACCCGTAACTGAATGAAACACGATTGTCCAAATATCTCTCCTAACTGTATATCTATTAGATCTCTCTGTAACAGGCAGTGTTACTCGCTGTGGCTCGTCTAGGTATGATCAGAGATACGATCTTATATAAAGTATATATTATTATAACACAACAAAAACACAATACACTTTGGAATCTGTATTAACCTACGCTGACAATGTACTGCCGCAGTAGTTAATTAATAACAACAATAAATAACAACCCAGAACTGATCACTTAATTAGTTAATCTCTAGGTGTCTAGTTTGCACAATATGCTAATCACTTCACCGTGACACAACACCCACACGTGTGATAATTGAGAAACGCTAACACACACACGTGTGATAATGGAGAAACGCTTCCAGGGGAACTTAATTAATAAAGGAATTACAACACTATTCCTAACTGGTTAATTTTTAATTAACCCTAACTACTCATTCAATAACCTTGTAATACAGAATTAATACTGGTACCTATCACAATAAAGACAATAACCTACAGTTTACCTAGGTCCTCTAGGATGACTGGCTAAGCTTTATATATATATATATCAGAACGGTGAGCCTACAGAATACTGCGTCAGATGACCGGCAGCACCGTCTAAATAATATTGGTATAATACAGTATTAAAATATTTAAAGTTCACATCAATCACATCAAGGTTATACACAGAGCAGAAATAATATATTTACCAAAGTCCGGACGGACAACGTTCCCCCGGGATACCTTCCTATGGTTCTCCTCGATATCTCTCAAATCCTAGCTATTTATTCAAAACTCTCAGAGACAGCGAATATCGCCTGGGGGTACAAGGCGGTACCTCACGTATCATCTGATATTTCCACCTCTCCCAGAGTCGGTATATTTTTCTCTGATCGTCAGACTGGCTGTCGCCATCCTCTACGAGCAATTAACTGGCCATAAACAGCACTACCGGAGATATTACGTAACTACTAGCCACATGGCCTCCAAACCTGCGCTGGGTGTGTATTAGAAAAGCTCGATGACCGTCGCGCAAGGGTATCACGTAACAAATTGCCCATTTGGGCTAAGTGCATTTGGAACTGCACACGGCCTTCTAAAACAATTAATATCGCCACAGGCGAAAAGAAATTAAGAGCATGTACCGTCACAATGTCCATAAATTATTTATTTATGTATTTATTTATTTATTTACTTATTTTATTTTATTTTATTTTATTTTATTTTCACTATCATTTATATCAGATACATACAATTTCACTTGAAATAATATCTGATATTTACGAACTTTTAAAACATATATTTGTGTGTGTGTGTGTGTGTGTGTGTGTGTGTGTGTGTGTGTGTGTGTGTGTGTGTGTGTGTGTGTCTGTGTGTGTGTGTGTAGTGCCGTGACCTTATTTATTATTTTATTTATCTTATTTTATTTATTTATTTTATTATATTTATTTATTTATTTATTTTATTTACTTTTCGTTATCACTTATATCAGTCACATACAACTTCATTTGAAATATCTGGTATTTACGAAGGTTAAAAAGTTTGTTTATTATTTACATGTATTTATTTATTTATTACTCAATTTATTTTCTTTGTTTGTTTGATTCTTTCTTTATTTTCACTTCACCATCATTTATATTAGTCATATACAACAACTTCATATGACATATCTGGTATTTACGAAGTTTTAAAAAGATGTATTTATTTATTAGGCCCTATTTCTTCTTTTTCATTCACCGTTTTAATTATTTCGGCTTAAATTCAGGCTTGGGCTGTTTACTTTTGTTGATTGTCCGTCGTCCGAGGCATTACTTAATATGTTTGCTTTCAACATTCAAACGAAGTACCTTATTACTGCGCATAATAAACCCTCACGAGTTTATAATAATCAAACCATCCTGAGTTTGTAGCCATATTATCAAGCTGTCGGGTAGTCTAATTTGTTATAAATAAAACTTACATGTTTCTTAGGCTAAATAATCTTGTTTCGAATTTAAATAGCTGTATATTCAATACAATTACATGTCTGACCATTCTCAGGTCGGTAGCAACCGAGAAGTCGGAGGGGGGGGGGGGGGGGGGTGACTGTAGCCCCACTTTTATAAACCCGGTTTAAAATATGGCTTTTGCCCCCCCCCCTCCCCCACACCAACTAGACTGTGTCCCTCCACTACAGAGTGTGCTCCCTTCCCTCCCCCAACTCCAGATATCGTTCCTACGGGCCTGAGTTTATTGTTTTATAGTACCATAGCTCAAATTTCATATGTATCATTTAATTTTATTCCAAATACCGAACAAAATTTTAAATAACTTGGTGAAAAGAAATCCGGACAATCAATCCTGAATGTATTTATCTGTATAATGCTTTATAAATATTTAAATCATGTTAAATACAATAAATATCTGTATACATACATTAATATTGTTTCAGCCCATATCCGATATTAACTGCGTACGAATCCGAACCGATGGTTTGTCGGGCGTTAACAACGAACTATTTTTTATTTCGTGATAAGCAATAGCCTAATTCACAAATCTCTCCAATAAGTCTTGTTGGATGGTGACAGAATTTTGGGTTCCCTACTGACAGAATAATTAATCATGGAGATATTCACATTCCTATTGCGTGGCCTCCCATTGCCTATGCCCCCCAACTTGTCCACAGGTCTATTTTTGCGAGATCTCGCGTGAGTTCGCGGTTTTTTGCATACTCGAGTTACCTCGCAACGGGCGCAGTGGAATGTGAAAGAGGTTTTATAAAATAAATATACCGGCAATCTTATTAAAATCAGCTCCACTGGCCTGTACTATGGAAATTAAGGATCCAGTGAAGCTGATTTTAATCAGATTGAATGTACCGGGTTATATAAATTTTAAAAAGTGAAATATTATCTTTATTTTTTAGTAATCTATAGCTCTTAGATAAAATATTTCCCTTTCATAAATATTTGGAGCATAATAATACAATTTATATTAATGTATTAATTTATGTAAGTTAGGTAATGAACAAATCTCTGCTTGTCATTCTCGTACCAATAATATGTCTGAGAAACGAAATCTGTATCAATTTTATGTTTGAAATAAACTTGTAGATGGTTGTTATAGAAACATCTAAACAAAATATCAGATTCTAAGGGCGGTAATTGTTTTCAGGTTTGGGCGATGCCTCACTTTTAATATTCATGATATTTTCGATTGTAGGCCAATTGTAACGAATTATTTGATTGGATCGTACAGTTGTTCATTGTAAGTAATTATTATGTCATTTGTTACAGGACTGTGGTCTTTGTATCTACTCAGTGTAAACACTTTTTTTTCAAAAGTTATATATATATATCGTGAAAAATGCAAATTTAAAGAGTTTTGCATTTATTAGCATTTGCAATAATGAATTTTTACTTGCAGAATGCAGGAAAATGTATTTCAGAACATCAAGTTTTAAAATTTTCCCGGGGCATCATGCCCCTAACCTCTCCAAATAATACGGGCAATTCGCACCATTGATCTCAATCAGTCAGCCGCCTCAATACACCCCCGCCCCACCCCCTCAAAAATTGAATTTCGCCGTGCCTGAATATACTGTATCATACCTAAAGTTTATGTGATCGAACATGTCGTGCTCCCCTCTGGAAACATTCCTGCGCACGCCCATTATCTGGATTGTTATATTATTGTTGTTATTTCTTTCTGTCAGTGTTGGAATAATAGTATATTTCCAAACATAGGTCTAAGACATTTTTTAAAGGAAACGTTCTAAGCTAAACAATTTAAAACATAAATGTTTTTAATCAAATGTTCGTTTCGTAATTTTAAAATAATATTTTAACTTACTTGATTCTGATTTGTCCATGTTTTCCCTTCATTACACGTGTAGTCTATTACTGGTCTCAGAAACTCGTCAGCGGTGTTGAAATCCAGGGGCAAGAAGATCAAGTTTTGTGATGTCAACCCCCTTTCGCTGTTTGTTCACGCCTGGTGTTGGATTGGCGCAGTACTGGGCGCCGCTAGCTGCTGTCGCCACCAAACAGACCACTACGACAATGTGATACATCGTGGAATTCTCAGTGTCGGCTGATAAAGCAGGCAGCAGGTTCTTAAATAAGTTTAAATCAATCCATATAAGTGGCAGAATTGTTCTACTTCCTTTTTAAGCATAGCCCTATAATATTATAGGTTTATTTGTATAGGCGTATGAAGCGCCTTAGCACTACTTCAACATGTAGTTGAACGTAGGAATGTGTAACCCTTTTGGAAGCTATGACAGTTGGAAGTAAACGTCGAGTTGTGAACCTGGTCTTTATTTATCATGTCAGTTATAACATATCAGCAGGGCTACAAACTATAAGAAGCCCTACTTTATGGCTTATCTTGTAAATATATTCATCAGTGTAAATGAAGTTACTATACCTAGTACAGCAATTAACAGCATTAGCACGCGCGCGCGCACACACACACACACACACACACACACACACACACACAGACCAAACATCACAACAACAAAAACAACAACTGAAAGCCCCACTTTATTAGCAAATAGTGTAGTACAGTTTCACTCCAACCTACAGATTAGTAATAAAGTGACAAACTTGGGACCAGTGTTATTTTTATGTAGGTACATTGCCGCATTTGCACTATTTCATCAGTGGGGTCGAACCAATTTGTGGTTAACTGAATCGGGGACGAAACGTCTGGTACCCACATTAAGACTGGCTATCGTTCTGCATTACGCTTACATTACTATTAGCGTAGCACTTTTCGCGGCAAAATCTAACAATGGTTTGTAAAAAAAATTAATTTGTATAGTTTAACTTACTTGAATAAAACAAGATCGGTAGGTATATTAATTAATTAATATTAATGGCATGAATGTGTCACAGATTACTGGTAGCCAAATAGCATTTAGTGAAATGTTGCACGTAAAAGCATACGAAAAGAATTTAAGTTTTATGAGTTTTATGAGATTAATATTATGCTTGGGGAAATGTCTGAGTTATACGAAGTTTCGAAATATATTTTGTGAAGCAAAAAACTATATATTAGAAAAACAAAAACAAGTATTACCTATATATTACGGATTACGGCCGGATATCCTATATCATTATTCAAAACAATAGAAGGTTAATTGAAGGGCTTTTCTTTATTAGTTTTTGAGTTGTAGTTTCACGTAAACTGAATGTATGTCTAAACATGAACCTGCACTTGACATTTTACAATTTATCACTTGTGCTAGTACAGAAAAACCCCAAACACGTCTCATATATTTTACATGTTATAATTATTAATGTATTTTAAATATCGAAAACATATTACTGTAAGAAGAAAACAAAACATACTAAATAAAATTTGTAATAAATATTGTTAGAGATCTGTGGTCTGTAACCATATATCTGACGTCATATAACCGTCAATAAAATGTATTGAATGCATCGTTAAATTATTTTTTTCATTTCCCAAGCCGTGTCGGAATAGCAATATATATTATGTTAGACACTAAATAGCCTTATTTTAAAATGTGTCTGTCGGTCATATGCGGTCACGTTGATTTTTTGCCGAATTAAAAAAAGCAGCCCGGATCTAGATAACAATATTATTCACTGCTGCCAAAGAGCAATTTGAGGTTGTAAACAAATCACTATGCATTTTTACATGGATTACAACTAATATTGAGGGTTAAATGATGAAAATGAATTCTGAAAAGATTTGAAGCCAGCTAATTTTTCTATAATATCGAGAGAGAGAGAGAGAGAGAGAGAGAGAGAGAGAGAGAGAGAGAGAGAGAGAGAGAGAGAGAGAGAGAGAGAGACAGAGAGACAGACAGACAGACAGACAGACTACTTCTACCTAAAAGTAAGTAACATATTTTTATAAATCCGTCAAGGGACACTGGTTGGGAGTGGAAAAAGCCTGGTCCATCGAGGGATTCCGCGACCCATTGTATATCAGGCGAGAAATCTACAACTGAGCTATGTCCCAACCTATAACTAAGCTACGTCCCAACATATCACTGAACTACGTCCTGTCCCATCACTGAGCTACACCCCAACCCATAACTGAGCTACTTCCTGTCCCATCACTGAGCTACGTCCTGTCCCATCATTGAGCTACGTCCCAACCCATCACTGAGCTACGTCCTGTCCCATCACTGAGCTACGTCCCAACCCATCACTGAGCTACGTCCTGTTCCATCACTGAGCTACGTCCCAACCCATCACTGAGCTACGTCCCAACCCATCACTGAGCTACTTCCTGTCCCATCACTGAGCTACTTCCTGTCCCATCACTCAGCTACGTCCTGTCCCATCACTCAGCTACATTCCAACCCATCACTGAGCTACGTCCCAATCCATCACTGAGCTACTTCCTGTCCCACCACTCAGCTACAACCAAACCCATAACAGAGCTATTGCCTGTCCCATCACTGAGCTACGTCCCAACCCATAATGGAGCTACTTCCTGCCCCATCATTGAGCTACGTCCCAACCCATCACTGAGCAACGTCCTGTCCCATCATTGAGCTACGTCCCAACCCATAACTGCGCTACACCCTGTCCCATCACTGAGCTACGTCCCAACCCATCACTGACCTACGTCCTGTCCCATCACTGAGCTACGTCCCAACCCATAACTGAGCTACGTCCCAACCCATCACTGAGCTACTTCGTGTCCCATCACTGAGCTACGTTCCAACCCATCACTCAGCTACGTCCCAACCCATCACTGAGCTACTTCCTGTCCCATCACTCAGCTACGTCCTGTCCCATTACTGAGCTACATTCCAACCCATTACTGAGCTACGTCCCAATCCATCACTGAGCTGCTTCATGTCCCATCACTGAGCTACGTTCGAATTCATCACTGAGCTACGTCCTGTCCCATCACTGAGCTACGTCCGAACCCATCACTGAGCTACGTCCTGTCCCATCACTGAGCTACGTCCCAACCCATAACTGAGCTACGTCCCAACCCATCACTGAGCTACTTCGTGTCCCATCACTGAGCTACGTTCCAACCCATCACTCAGCTACGTCCCAACCCATCACTGAGCTACTTCCTGTCCCATCACTGAGCTACGTCCTGTCCCATCATTCAGCTACATTCCAACCCATCACTGAGCTACGTCCCAATCCATCACTGAGCTGCTTCATGTCCCATCACTGAGCTACGTTCGAATTCATCACTGAGCTACGTCCTGTCCCATCATTGAGCTACATTCCAACCCATCACTGAGCTACTTCCTGTCCCATCACTCAGCTACGTCCTGTCCCATCATTGAGCTACATTCCAACCCATCACTGAGCTACGTCCCAATCCATCACTGAGCTGCTTCATGTCCCATCACTGAGCTACGTTCGAATTCATCACTGAGCTACGTTCCGCTATGTCCCAACCCATCACTGAGCTACTTCCTGTCCAATCGCTGAGCTACGTCCCAACCTATCACTGAGCTACACACCAACCCATCACTGAGCTACTTCCTGTCCCATCACTGAGCTACATCCAAACCCATAACAGAGCTATTGCCTGTCCCATCACTAAGCTACTTCCTGTCCCATCACTGAGCTACTTGCTTTCCCACCATTGAGCTACGTCCCGACCCATCACTGAGCTACGTCCCAACCCATCACTGAGCTACTTGCTTTCCCACCATTGAGCTACGTCCTGACCCATCACTGAGCTACGTCCCAACCAATCATTGAGCTACATCCTGTCCAATCATTGAGCTACGTCTCAACCCATCACTGAGCTACGTCCTGTCCCATCACTGAGCTACTTGCTTTCCCACCATTGAGCTACGTCCCGATCCATCACTGAGCTACGTCCCAATCCACCACCGAGCTACGTCCTGTCCCATCACTGAGCTACATCCCAACCCATAACTGAGCTACGTCCTCTCCCATCATTGAGCTACGTCCTGTCCCATCATTGAGCTACGTCCCAACCCATCACTGACCTACGTCTTGTCCCATCATTGACCTACGTCCCAACCCATCACTGAGCTACATCCTGTCCAATCATTGAGCTACGTCTCAACCCATCACTGAGCTACGTCCTGTCCCATCATTGAGCTACGTCCCAACCCAGCACTGAGCTACGTCCTGTCCCATCATTGAGCTACGTGCCAACCCAGCACTGAGCTACGTCCCAACCCATCACTGACCTACTTCGTATCCCATCACTGAGCTACGTTCCAACCCATCACTAAGCTACGTCCCAACCCATCACTGAGCTACTTCCTGTCCCATCACTGAGCTACATCCAAACCCATAACAGAGCTATTGCCTGTCCCATCACTAAGCTACTTCCCGACCCATCACTGAGCTACGTCCCAACCCATCACTGAGCTACTTGCTTTCTCACCATTGAGCTACGTCCTGACCCATCACTGAGCTACGTCCCAACCAATCATTGAGCTACATCCTGTCCAATCATTGAGCTACGTCTCAACCCATCACTGAGCTACGTCCTGTCCCATCACTGAGCTACTTGCTTTCCCACCATTGAGCTACGTCCCGATCCATCACTGAGCTACGTCCCAATCCACCACCGAGCTACGTCCTGTCCCATCACTGAGCTACATTCCAACCCATAACTGAGCTACGTCCTCTCCCATCATTGAGCTACGTCCTGTCCCATCATTGAGCTACGTCCCAACCCATCACTGACCTACGTCTTGTCCCATCATTGAGCTACGTTCCAACCCATCACTGAGCTACTTGCTTTCCCACCATTGAGCTACGTCCTGACCCATCACTGAGCTACGTCCCAACCAATCATTGAGCTACATCCTGTCCAATCATTGAGCTACGTCTCAACCCATCACTGAGCTACGTCCTGTCCCATCACTGAGCTACTTGCTTTCCCACCATTGAGCTACGTCCCGATCCATCACTGAGCTACGTCCCAATCCACCACCGAGCTACGTCCTGTCCCATCACTGAGCTACATTCCAACCCATAACTGAGCTACGTCCTCTCCCATCATTGAGCTACGTCCTGTCCCATCATTGAGCTACGTCCCAACCCATCACTGACCTACGTCTTGTCCCATCATTGAGCTACGTCCCAACCCATCACTGAGCTACATCCTGTCCAATCATTGAGCTACGTCTCAACTCATCACTGAGCTACGTCCTGTCCCATCATTGAGCTACGTCCCAACCCAGCACTGAGCTACGTCCTGTCCCATCATTGAGCTACGTTCCAACCCAGCACTGAGCTACGTCCCAACCCATCACTGACCTACTTCGTATCCCATCACTGAGCTACGTTCCAACCCATCACTAAGCTACGTCCCAACCCATCACTGAGCTACTTCCTGTCCCATCACTGAGCTACGTCCCAACCCATCACTGAGCTACGTCCCAACCCATCACTGAGCTACTTCGTATCCCATCACTGAGCTACGTTCAAACCCATCACTAAGCTACGTCCCATCCCATCACTGAGCTACTTCCTGTCCCACCACTGAGCTACTTGCTTTCCCACTATTGAGCTACGTCCCGACCCATCACTGAGCTACGTCCCAACCCATCACTGTGCTACTTGCTTTCCCACGATTGAGCTACGTCCCAACCCATCACTGAGCTACGTCCCAACCCATCACTGACCTACTTGCTTTCCAACCATTGAGCTACGTCCCGACCCATCACTGAGCTACGTCCCAATCCACCACCGAGCTACGTCCTGTCCCATCACTGAGCTACATACCAACCCATAACTGAGCTACTTCCAGTTCCATCAATGAGCTACGTCCTGTCCCATCATTGAGCTACATACCAACCCATAACTGAGCTACTTCCAGTTCCATCACTGAGCTACGTCCTTTTCCATCACTGAGCTACATACCAACCCATAACTGAGCTACTTCCAGTTCCATCACTGAGCTACGTCCTGTCCCATCATTGAGCTACGTCCCAACCTATAACTGAGCTACTTCCTGTCCCATCACTGAGCCACATCCAAACCCATAACAGAGCTATTGCCTGTCCCATCACTGAGCTACGTCCCAACCCATCACTGAGCTACGTCCCAACCCATCACTGAGCTACTTCCTGTCCAATCGCTGAGCTACGTCCCAATTCACCACCGTGCTACTTCCTGTCCCATCACTGAGCTACGTCCTGTCCTATCATTGAGCTACGTCCTAAACCATCACTGATCTACTTCCTGTCCCATCACTGAGCTACGCCCCAACCCATCACTGAGCTACATCTCAACCCATCACTGAGCTACGTCCTGTCCCATCATTGAGCTACGTCCCAACCCATCACTGAGCTACGTCCCAACCCATAACTGAGCTACTTCCTGTCCAATCGCTGAGCTACGTCCCAACCCATCAATGAGCTACATCCCAATCCATCACTGAGCTACTTCCTGTCCCATCACTGAGCTACATCCAAACCCATAACAGAGCTATTGCCTGTCTCATCACTGAGCTACGTCCCAACCCATCACTAAGCTACTTCCTGTCCCATCACTGAGCTACGTCCGAATCCATAACAGAGCTGTTCCCTGTCCCATCACTGAGCTACGTCCAAACCCATCATTGAGCAACTTCCCAACCCATCATTGAGCTACTTGCTTTCCCACCAATGAGCTACGTCCCGACCCATCACTGAGCTACTTGCCTTCCCACCATTGAGCTACGTCCCGACCCATCACTGAGCTACTTGCCTTCCCACCATTGAGCTACGTCCCAACCCGTCACTGAGCTACTTGCCTTCCCACCATTGAGCTACGTCCCGACCCATCACTGAGCTACGTCCCAATCCACCACCGAGCTACTTCCTGTTCCATCACTGAACTACTTCTGCAATTGAAATCCGTGTTAAATTGCTCAACTTAAAATGAAGATAGTCAATAGAACGAGTTGCCGTTACCATTAACAACATACACCACTGCGAACATACATTATATAAGCATTTTTTGCACTCCAAAACTGAGAAAGTTTCCGTCTCAGTTTGTTGCTATATGACCGCAGATGGCTGTAGTACCGGTTCGAACAGGTCGTTCTGAAACCCATTCACACCTGCCGCCTCTTTCTTTATACACCCATGTCCCAAAAGGTCAATGTACAATATTACAAAATAGCATGGGCAAATTCCAGCCAGACGGCTTACCATTAAAAAGTACAAATTCTTTTAATTCTTCCCCAATTACTAGAAGTCAATATATATGAACCACAACATATGTCACTATTAGAAACTATAGTGGACCGTGATGAATGAACTTTCACCCGGAAGTGAACTGTGTAGTGAGACCTAAGCTATGTCCTTTCCCATCACTGAGCTACGTCCTGTCCTATCACTGAGCTACGTCATGACCCATCACTGAGCTACGTCCTGTCACATCACTGAGATACGTCATGACCCATCAATGAGATACGTCCTGCGACTTAACCCATCACTGATCTACGTCCTATCCTTCGACTCCTGGCAGTGAACTGCCGAGTAATTCTCTCCTAGCAGCTTCATAACTCGTAGATAAATTTTGAGCTATTTTCAAACCATCATGTCTGTCGTTTCAAAACTTGTAAGGATATTGTAGAGATAGCTCAGTTTATTGAAATATTAGAACATTTCATACATTTTAGACGTGTATAGACCACAGTGTCTTGCCTACAATATTCATCTCTGTATATTCAATGCGATCTTGGTTGTCCTAATCTCTACAGAAAATCAAGATCAACTTGGTGTGATAGTTTGACACCTGCCACAAGTTTTATGATATGGGCCCACTGTATCTTGTAGCAACACATCCAGTTAAATCGCCATGATGTGTGCTGATTCAGAACATACATATCATGAACAAAATCATTTACTTGTCTCCAAATAACATTTGAACATTTCGGACTTTCGAGTGCCGAACTAACATTACTTATATGTCAGCCCTATATACTGAAAAACAAAAGACACGCAATATTAATTTTGTTTTCTTTATTTTATTTAAAATTATTCAGTTTGAATTTCATTAGTGTTTGTGTGTTAATATTACTAAAATCTTAACATTTTAGTCCCATTCCGGGCACGGCGGAGCAAGGGGGCTGGGGGGAAGGGGGCTCTAGCCCCTCTAATAATTGTGAATCAAAAATATTATTGGTAGTAAATCTTAAGGCAGACATGACTTTTACTTGTAGAATGCAGGAAATTGCATTTCAGGACATTTAGTTTTCAAAATGTTATGGGGCAGCACACCCCCGAACCCCTTAAAAACTTTACTTGCGCCATCGATCTGTCAGCCCCAACATCCCACTCCTTTGTGTCCACTTTCTTCTGCTATGCCTGCATTTTGGCATTATATTTCCAGATATATTTGTATCATGAACAATAATATATTAAAATATTTGCATTTCTTCTGTTGTTCGGTTTATGATGTACCAAAAAAAAAAAAAAAAAAAAAAAAAAAAAAACCCTACATTTTACACCTATTTGTGAATTTGTTTTTTTATCCTACAACCACTTTTTCTATTGACAGATTACGATAACGGATAAAGCAATGGCATATACGTCTGACATCACACGCATAGCTACATTACAAAATCGCTCTTTGACCTCTAGGTCATCGTACAATGTAGCTAAAATAACAGAAATAATAGCTTTTCCCCTTAATTTTTATGTTCTGTAGGATAAAGATAATAACTAGTTATTGACGTAGGATGTCGGCTTTATTCTCTTAACGACGCCACTAGAGCACATTGATTTTTTATCTTATCATCGGCTATTGGACGTCAAACATATGGTCATTCTGACAACAGGCAGCAAGGGATCTTTTATTTGCGCTTCCCACAGGCAGGATAGCACAAAGCATAGCCTTTGTTGAACCAGTTATGGATCACTGGTAGGTGCAAGTGGTTTACACATACCCATTGAGCCTTGCGGAGCACTCACTCAGGGTTTGGAGTCGGTATCTGGATTAAAAATCCCATGCCTCGACTGGGATCTGAACCCAGTACCCACCAGCCTGTAGACCGATGGCCTGACCACGACGCCACAGAGGCCGGTCTTACTTTGAAAATCTACCTATTTTGTTATGATTTATTATGAACTTGGTCGTTTCCCTCAACTGATTATAAGGAAATTTAGTATTATTAAATATTGGGTGTCGTTATTAAAAACCGATAATTGTATATAATACTCCAAGCTTGTTATAAGTAACTTATTGATCTACTACGGAGTAAACCCAATTGTAAAATGAACTGGTTGTACCATATGAACAAATTATTATGCGAAAATGTGTTTTTCTTATTTATGTGAAGCTCAGTATGTCACAAATAATAATGCGTTCCTATATCAATTTAAACAACGTCTTCAAGACAATTTTATACAAAACACTGCTGCTGTACTTAATAACTCATCAAAATGTATACTATACAAACATATCACAGATATCTTTCAGCTTTAGCCATATTTACAGAAACCTATTTTAGCCAAATATAGATGTATTCTAATCAAATATCGAACACACTCTCACTCTTAATGTTGAAACCGGAAGATATCCTGGCCAGAAGTGATCGCATATGTTCATTATGTAATATAAGAGAGCTAGAGGATCGATTCCACCCCATACTCGTTTGTCCATTGTTTATGGAATTGCGTGTGAAATACATTAAGAAATATTATTACATTAACCCTTCAAACTTATCCAATTATTACGCAACCCTAGCGTCAAAGTTATTAACAATATTTGTAAATTCCTTTATGCTGCTACAGCTAAGGTAGAACTTTACTGTAACTATACTTTACTGTGTCCCCCACTAGAATCAATCGTCCTATACATATATCCCTACATGTATGTACAAAACGTATTTACTGTAACTATACTTTACTGTGTCCCCCACTAGAATCAATCGTCCTATACATATATCTCTACATGTATGTACAAAATGTATTTACTATTATGTTTTATAACTAAAGTACTGTTTTGTAGTTACCGTCATTGTTATATTTACCATCTTGCCAACATCTTGTTTCTGTTTCTGATTTAAATGTGTATAATTTTGTTCGTATATGCCGTAAGGCATAAGGAAAATAAATCAATTGAATACCTTGACAGGATAAAGACAATACCCTACGTCATTAACTAGTTATTCTCTATTGATTCTCGATTTATTAGAATGCTTGATTTTTTTCTTCAAATAATGGAGAATACAACGCAATAAATTCGATCATTAAAATCAATTTTAATAGTAACAAATATATTACACAGGAATTTACAAGCGTGAACGGATATACACTTTTTCCTTCAAATGTAGGTTTTGTGTTTGGTGTTAATTTTTCTCATGTTTTTTGTCGGTTTGGTACAGAGTCATATGATTTCAGCATCATTTCAAAATGCCCTCTATTTGCCTTTAGCACACATAATAACTTAATGCATTTCAATGAGATCATTAATTTTGCTTGTCATTGGTAATAGTAAAATTACATATAATATATTTTTGGTCTTGTGGCTGTCAAAGTTTCTAGGCCAGATGGATTCCCCAACTCATCATGCATCCTCCACCGCGTCTGTCGGTGTCGTCCCTGTAGTAGCGTGTCCACGTGTTGGCCGTCGCGCAAAGCTGTCTGCTGATGCTGCCGCCACCGCCACACTGCCCGCCGTCGCCGTCCGGATACCAGTAGAAACACAGCTTGGCGTTCTTCAACCACAGTGGCACAGTGGCGGGGATCTTGAGTCGCCAAGACATTTGACATCCACCGCCACGTCTATCGCTGTCGTCGCGGTAGTACGGCGTGTAGCTGCCGACACCTGCACACATTTCTCGTGCTGCACCACCCCCGCACTGTCCGCCATCACCATCCGGATGCCAACGATAGCACAGCTGTACGGCGTTGAACCAAGATGGCCGACTGTTTGTGAGAGGAATGATTCCCCAGCTCATCCTGCAGCCTCCGCCCCTCCGGTCTGTGTCGTCCCTGTAATACTGAGTCATTTCCCCTGGCTTGGCGCACAGGTTTCTGCCAACCCCTCTACCACACTGCCCGCCATCGCCATCCGGGTACCATCTGTAGCACAGCTGCGTCTGCGTTGTGAACCAGTCGGGCACAATGAAATCCTCATCCACTTCCTGACCAAGAGTATCGACAACGCTTTGTTGAGGAATCACTTGAGCCAGTGCTGCCCTCACTCGTCCCAGTAACGCAGTGATGTCTGCACCCCCGTGATTGTACCGCTGTCCCGCACTCAATAAAATTCTCACCAGCTCGCGCAGATACGCCTTGTTCACGTGGGCAGCCACTGCCCGTTCCATTGATGCTCGTTTCGCGTCATCCTGGATGAATTCGCTGATGGGAATTAGCTCCCCTGAGAAGAGCCACGGATTTGCTGAAACTGTCGGCTGCCATGTTGGAATTCCATTACCGGCTAATAGGTTTGTGTCTCCTCCATAATATCTGTTTTGAAAAAAAGAAAAATCAATATTAAAAAGTAATATTACTTTATTCACTCATACAAATTTGCCCTTTTAGTCATGTAGATCAAATACCCACAATTTAAGAAATAGTACAGTGAAGAAGAACAGTGATTAAAACGTTAATAAATTAGCAACTTCTGAATTAGCAAAACCATTGTTAACGTTCACATATTCGCATGTCACCACATTTGGCTGTGTTGGGATGTTTGACTGATTTGGTTGTCATAAGGTGGCGGTATGGGTGGTTTTGAAGAAACTGTTTTTGTTTTAGGGTTAGTAATTTTGTGATATTATTTTAAATAAGACGTGTTCAGTTCTCCATGACATGTTTATACTGTAGGTTTTGTTTAAAATGAGTCCACAACAGTTTTTATTAGTTATTGGCTGCCATCTAATTTCAAATACCGCACTATCTCGGAATTTTGATATGATCAGAAACCAAATGCTAAGACTACAAAACAATTGTCTGTTTAAATAGTTAAACAGACGTTGGTTATTAGGGTTTACAAAACAAAATCCCCACAAAAACCAAACAAAAAGAATAAACAAAGACATAAACAAAAACAAAACAGTGGAGGAGAGGTATTGATATTGCTATATTTTAATCATGGGCTAAAGATCAGGATGACCACGAACGCGTTGGACTTGCCAAAACTGATAATTTAAACAACAAGTTCTAAGTAATGTGTGAGTTAACAGTGCAGCAAGCTGTAATAGTAAAACATTACTACCTAATAACTAGCGGCGTTATTTGTGATATTGAGACCGTGGCATTTGGTCTAGAGAACGAGAGCAAATTTCTCTGGAATACAAAGGAGTCTTTTATATGCAATTCAATCAAGAGAGAAGTCGTGGCACAGTCGTAGCTTTATAAAGTTCTAAAGTTATATCATTAGATACCAATGTAAATACGTTATTTGTAAAATATTTTAAAAGGTATTTATTAGGCAAACTATTTTTAGTTATTATGTCTTTTTCACTTTTAAATTACACATTCAAGCTCTAACCTTAATATGTTTTTAGTGGTAGCCTGCCAGGGCTACAAGTTTATGAAGTCTGGTAGCCCTCAGAAAAAAATCGGTAGCTCTAAACTCATTAAAAATAATGTCATTACTGGTTATAACTTCTTGTTTAAATTCCCAATTTTATCAAATGCAATGTCTTTGTGGTCATTCTGCTGTTTGAGGTACATCTCCAAATGCATTATATCACAACAAAAACGGCGCGTGCCTTGGAAACAAAGGTGGGTGACTTTAATGGATTTTTTAATCATACATACCTTATAGTTTCTGTAGTTTTCTGTCTGAATGTTTCGTCCACTCGGGTGTTGCTACCCTGGTATCCGCCGTTAACGGACAGGATCTTCAGGAACGATGCCTCTGCCTGAGTCTTCACGTCTCTCGTAGACTTGCCTTTGTAATAGTCAGACGACGTCTCCAGGTGTAGCTTAATAATTCCTCCAAAATTAGCAGACTGGAACAGATGTGTGCCAAAGAATCGTATAAACCGGAAGTACGATGACGCCGTATTGGCGTTGAACTCTGAATTAAGAAGTCTGTCGATGAACGACTTAGCATTTCTGCTGATGTTTAGCGCCCAGGGCATGTGAAGATCGACCCGAACAGCCGAACTGTAGGACGAGACCTCCTCTATGTACTTGGAGGAATTAGTAATGGTGTGCTGAGACCGCGAGTACGAACCGCTAGCCGAGAAGGCTCCTTTAAATATGTTGAGTCCCAAGCCAGCACTTGATGACATTGTACGCTTTACTTCGTGATAGTTCTTGAATATCTGGGTATTGGCGTTCAACCATCCGCCGGGTATTCTGGATATATCCCAAACCTGGTCAGGCATGTCAAACACTTGCTGCAAATAAAATATATTTTAAAATATAGAAATATATTTTATTTAAATTTGCGAAGAGGTCTTTGACCTCTTTCACATTCCCACTGCGCATGTGCGCGAAGAGTAACGTCCCTTACTGATAAAGACGGTATCGAGGCTATATACAAATGGGGCGGGGGGGGGGGGGGGGGGAGGCAAGATCGACAGTTGTCATGAGCGTCGTGAGTAGCATCGTAGGAGCTGTGAACCTCTAGCGACTAACATACATATATTTCGTATAAGATGGTAAAATGGCTGCGAAAAGCGGTCTACTAAAGTTTACATCGGAATGGTTTAAGACCAAAAGCAGTGAAATATTAACTTAGACGAAGTCTCTGGAGCCGCCTGTCAAGGGTTTTCTAACAACGTAAAATTAAACGATTCATACAATAAAATTAACTTTAGTGGAATGTGTTTGCTACTTTTAACAATTAGAATTATAGTTAAATATTCACGCGGATTTCCAGTGATTTTTAATTCTCCATATGTATCAGTATTTAAAATTTAATAAAATATGGGGTTTTTTTTAGGGGGAAGTGGGGGGGGGGGGGGGGGGGGGGGGCACTTCCCCCTAAAAAAAAACCCCACCTAACTCGCATAGACCTTTATCACACCTCTATTTTCCCCTTATCGTTTCATTAAAAAAGATAGTTGTACAACTACTAATGAATGTCCATAAATTATTTATTTATGTATTTATTTATTTACTTATTTTATTTTATTTTATTTTCACTATCATTTATATCAGATACATACAATTTCGCTTGAAATAATATCTATTTACGAAGTTTTAAAACGTGTGTGTGTGTGTGTGGTGCCGTTTTTTTTTGTTTTTGTTTTTTTTTATTTACTTTTCATTATCACTTATATCAGTCACATACAACTTCATTTGAAATATCTGGTATTTACGAAGGTTAAAAAGTTTGTTTATTATTTACATGTATTTATTTATTTATTACTCAATTTATTTTCTTTGTTTGTTTGATTCCTTCTTTATTTTCACTTCACCATCATTTATATTAGTCATATACAACAACTTCATATGACATATCTGGTATTTACGAAGTTTTAAAAATATGTATTTATTTATTAGGCCCTATTTCTTCTTTTTCATTCACCGTTTTAATTATTTCGGCTTAAATTCAGGCTTGGCCTGTTTACTTTTGTTGATTGTCCGTCGTCCGATGCATTACTTAATATGTTTGCTTTCAACATTCAAACGAAGTACCTTATTAATGCGCATAATAAACCCTCACGAGTTTATAATAATCAAACCATCCTGAGTTTGTAGCCATATTATCAAGCTGTCGGCTAGTCTAATTTGTTATAAATAAAACTTACAAAGTCATGTTTCTTAGGCTAAATAATCTTGCTTCGAATTTAAATAGCTGTATATTCAATACAATTACATTTCTGACCATTCTCAGGTCGGTAGCAACCGAGAAGTCGGAGGAGGGGGTGACTGTAGCTCAAATTTCATATGTATCATTTAATTTTATTCCAAATACCGAACAAAATTTTAAATAACTTGGTGAAAAGAAAACCGGACAAGAATCCTGAATGTATTTATCTGTATAATGCTTTATAAATATTTAAATCATGTTAAATACAATAAATATCTGTATACATACATTAATATTGTTTCAGCCCATATCCGATATTAATTGCGTACGAAACCGAACCGATGGTTTGTCGGGCGTTAACAACGAAATATTTTTTATTTCGTGATAAGCAATAGCCTAATTCACAAATCTCTCCAATAAGTCTTGTTGGATGGTGACAGAATTTTCGGGTTCCCTACTGACAGAATAATTAATCATGGAGATATTCATATTGCTATTGCGTGGCCTCCCATTGCCTATGCCCCCCAGCTTGTCCACAGGTCTATTTTTGCGAGATCTCGCGTGAGTTCGCGGTTTTTTGCATCCTCGAGTTACCTCGCAACGGGCGCAGTGGAATGTGAAAGAGGTTTTATAAAATAAATGTACCGGCAATCTTATTAAAATCAGCTCCACTGGTCTGTACTATGGAAATTAAAGATTTTAATCAGATTGAATGTACCGGGTTATATAAATTTTAAAAAGTGATATAATATCTTTATTTTTTAGTAATTTATAGCTCTTAGATAAAATATTTCCATTTCATAAATATTTGGAGCATAATAATACAGTTTATATTAATGTATTAATTTATGTAAGTTAGGTAATGAACAAATCTCTGCTTGTCATTCTCGTACCAATAATATGTCTGAGAAACGAAATCTGTATCAATTTTATGTTTGAAATAAACTTGTAGATGGTTTTTATAGAAACATCTAAACAAAATATCAGATTCTAAGGGCGGTAATTGTTTTCAGGTTTGGGCGATGCCCCCCCCCCCCCCCCCCCCCCCCCCCCCCCCCCGTCTGGCTATGGGCTTGGATCATGGGCGTTCACAAGGTGTTGCAAGGGGACTTGCACCCTTTAAAGATTGATACCTGAAATATTCTGGACGTATATTCGCTATTTAAAGTATAATATGTCAGCTTTATCAATTTAAAATAATGGTAGGCCTATTTAGCAACAAAATTTGCCATGAATAATTTCACTTGTACAAAGCAAGTAGAAAGTGCATTTTTATACAAAGTATGATATAGTAATTCGATTGTTTGTTGTTAATATTCATGATATTTTCGATTGTAGGCCAATTGTAACGAATTATTTGATTGGATCGTACAGTTGTTCATTGTGAGTAATTATTATGTCATTTGTTACAGGACTGTGGTCTTTGTATCTATTCAGTGTAAACACTTGAATAAAAAAGTTATATATATATATATATATATATATATATATATATATATATATATATATATATATATATATATATCGTGAAAAATGCAAATTTAAAGAGTTTTGCATATATCAGCATTTTGCAATTATGAATTTTACTTGCAGAATGCAGGAAAATGTATTTCAAAACATCAAGTTTTAAAATTTTCCCGGGGCATCATGCCCCCTAACCTCTCCAAATAATACGGACAATTCGCACCATTGATCTCAATCAGTCAGCCGCCTCAATACATCCCCGCCCCACCCCCTCAAAAATTGACTTTCGCCGTGCCTGAATATACTGTATCATACCTAAAGTTTATGTGATCTAACATGCCGTGCTCCCCTCTGGAAACATTCCTGCGCACGCCCATTATCTGGATTGTTATATTATTGTTGTTATTTCTTTCTGTCAGTGTTGGAATAATATTATATTTCCTAACATATGTCTAAGACATTTTTTAAAGGAAACGTTCTAAGCTAAACAATGTAAAACATAAAAAAATGTTTTTATCAAATGTTCGTTTCGTAATTTTAAAATAATTTTTTAACTTACTTGATTCTGATTTGTCCATGTTTTCCCTTCATTACACGTGTAGTCTATTACTGGTCTCAGAAACCCGTCAGCGGTGTTGAAATCCAGGGGCAGAAGATCAAGTTTTGTGATGTCAACCCCCTTTCGCTGTTTGTTCACGCCTGGTGTTGGATTGGCGCAGTACTGGGCGCCGCTAGCTGCTGTCGCCACCAAACAGACCACTACAACAATGTGATACATCGTGGAATTCTCAGTGTCGGCTGATAAAGCAGGCAGCAGGTTCTTAAATACGCGAAGATAACCGGATATTCGGTGCCAGTTTCTGGGAAATGTCGTCTGCTTCTTATGATCCCGGAGTCGGCTGCGCTGTTGACGTGTTTTATGAGATTAATATTATGCTTGGGGAAATGTCTGAGTCATACGAAGTTTCGAAATATATTTTGTGAAGCAAAAAACTATATATTAAGAAAACAAAAACAAGTTAGTATTACCTATATATTACGGATTACGGCCGGATATCCTATATCATTATTCAAAACAATAGAAGGTTAATTGAAGGGCTTTTCTTTATCAGTTTTTTGAGTTGTAGTTTCACG
>NC_054706.1:70349478-70521978 GCF_016097555.1 Gigantopelta aegis
AAAATAAAATGAATTAATCTCAAAACTTTTTAAAAATCCTAAATGTTTGTGAAAGTCTTCAGTAACAATAATTGGTCTCAAAGTTGCATAAAGAACAAAAATATTTACACATTTTTCTTGTGGAATTAAAGATTACGTCTTGAATTGCTTGCCTGTGTAAGAAACTGCATCCAAATAATTTCATTTACCATTACTAAATTTATACTATTGCAGACTGCACCAAGGGTTACAAACACATTAATGGAAAATGATACTATCACACGCAGTGCCACTATCTTTGGCAGTGGTAGACTCGTTAACTAGCAGAACGACACTGGCGTGATGTCACTAAGAATAGCAATGAAACGTACACAATGACGTAACAAAATAGTCCTTTATAGTCTAGCCTACAAATAGGCAGTCTGCTTTTAGTCTTCAAAACATGTTTTTGTTTGTATTAACGTAGGGAAAATAGTGTGTACTTCCATGTTAGTCCTAAAATGGATGGCAATCGCAGGACTTGTTTTGTTTTCGTATACAATAAAATATCACATTATCTTAGTGTAATTTGTTTAGACTAGTTCATTACGTTTGACAGGCAGGTAATTTTATATTAGTACATGCAGATATGTGGGAACAAAATGTTTTATTTTACGATGCACTCAACACATTTTATTTACGGTTATATGGCATCAGACATGGTTAAGGACCATACAAATATTGAGAGGAAACCCGCTGTCGCCACTTCATGGGCTACTCTTTTCGATTAGCAGCAAGGGATCTGTGCACCATCCCATAGACAGGATAGGACCTATCACGGCCTTTGATGTACCAGTCGTGGTGCACTGGCTGGAGTGAGAAATAGCCCAATGGGTCCACTGACGGATTGATCTCAAACCAGCCGTGCATCAAGCAAGTGCTTTACCAATGGGCTACAATATGGGAATAATGACAAAAAGTATAAAGGTATAATGACCTTAGATCCTGTATACAATTGTAAAGTAAATGGTCAGTAAATGTTTTAAAAAGTCACTTTTTCCTTTAGTTCCCCATGTATTTAAAACTCCCGATTTAGTAGTGAAGATATGTACTTGTACGTCTGCTGGATGTTGTTTTAAGCAACACAACTATTGTTCTCGTTGTTGCATTACAGAAGTTTAAAATTAAATATAGTTATGGATATAAAAGATTATTAATTAGTCTACAGGTGCGAAAAAGGAAATGTCCTAGTGGTTCATATACCTATTCACTTTATGGCCCAAGATCAAAATTTTGTCTAGTGACCTATGATTTTTTGGGGATATTCATGTGAACATTTCAAAGTCATTACGACTTAAATTTTGACCGAATGGTATCATTTCCCCATAACATGACATTCCTGTCTGAATTTTCATCTCCATAAAGCAAATGTAAATTACAGTACTTAATGAAGCTTTTCTTAGTCAAAACCACTGGTTACACAAGCATGATAAAATACAATTTTGATATTCTTCAGTCAATTGAAGATTTTATGTGGAAAAATGTGATTTGATTAGCCAAGAGCTTACGATTTGTATATACAATAGAACATGTTCCGATTCAATAGTGTTCATACATTTGTAATATATTACTGCAAATTAATGGCACATTCAACACCCCTTGAATTTGTAGTAATTTATCACAATTAAATGTAAAAATAGATAAATATGAAGCTTCCAACTTCAAAGGAGTCATATATTGCATACCAAATGAGAGCATTTTTTAAAAAAGGGTTGTGTGCTACAAGCTGGCTGTTGAAAAGAACCACTACTTGCTGAATCGGTTCATGGGCTACTCTTTTCGATTAGCAGCAAGGGATCTTTCATATACACCATACCACAGACAGGACAGTACATACCACAGCCTTTGTTACACCAGTTGTGAAGCACTGGCTGGAACGAGAAATAGCCCGTGTCCACCGACAGAGAAAACCAATGGTGTACCAAATGCACAGTAAACTTGCAAGGACCGCTACAACTGGTGAACAGCCCTTAATTTGACTAAATGTAGGGCAGCAAGAACAACTACTAATTCACATCTGTACAACTTTATTACTATAGTTGTTATAAAGAATATGTGTACACGAGTAACCCCCCTCACTTCATGGAAGTTAAAAATAAAATAAATTGGTTTTAAAATGAATTACTCTCATCCTTAAAAATGGATTTGATATACTGAGATATATATACGGATTGGTGTGCAAATTGTAGTCGAGGAAACATCTGTAGGAATTTATGCCAAAATATACACAGACAACTCTCTATGTTGATTGCAAAGGTCCAGGTTGTGTGCTGACCATGTGTAATAAATCCACTTCTGGATAGTATTTGCACTACAGATTACCATTATGGCAACAGACTGTAGTACAAGTTGAGACATTTACAAACCCAGCTGAAAAATAAATTATTAATTTTTGCCAAGAAACCCATCAATATATTATAAATCCCAAACTCAAAATTAAAAACATATTACATAGTTATCATAGTAAATACAATAGGTTTATTAGTCCCAACAGGCAAAAACAAATTTACTGGAATGCAAAAATGGTATAAATCTTCTAAGCAATTGACACCAATTTTAACGTGATGGTTGCATCCAAGATGGGGATGAACAACAAACCAAACATTTGCTAATTTCCTATTACATGTTCAGGAGTGGGCAAAATAATAATAGGACAGGTAGGAAAATTATTTGGAAAAATGCTTTTATATGGGCAATTACAGGCCTATGTGAATTGAAAATTGGTGCAACTCACATCATGGCAATGTAAAAATAAATAAAAAATCATAAATTTATTGCATGTTCCAATCGTTTCTTCACAATTTTCAGAGGCCTGAATTGATCACACCATCAAAGGGATTGCTATGTATTATTTTGTTTGATAATTTATTACTTATTTACCTCTTGTTATCTTTAGCAATATAACGAAAAATGTATTGAAATTATTTTTAATTTATTTTAAATTTGCTTTCAAAATATGGTTATTTCTATGCTGGGGAGATACACCTTCAAGTGGATGTTTATTTAAACAAGGTTCTAAAATTAACTAGCCCCCAGTCAGGCCTTTTTGATTATGGTAGCCTCACTCCCATGGCTTGTGATATTCAATGTTGGGCTAGTAAACAACTATTATTGCCAAGCCAGACAGCTAGTAAAAAAAAAAAAAAAAAAATTTGTAAGTAAGTCTATTTTGTAAATGATGTTAGTAAGCTCCAATTCCCTCTTTAAGTGACAAATCTGATTATTACTAGTATGTAGTAAAATTGTATAAACTTGACGTAAAGTATGGCTAGTGAATTTTTAATCATGGCTGGTAAATTTTTGAAATCACCATCTCATGGCTAGTGGATTTGATAAAAAAAATTAGAAGCCCTGCCCCAGTGCCAGCCGAGTGATTTTTCGATCTGGGCCACTGTAAAGTATTAACTATATTACATGTAAGGGCTCGTGACTTTTTCAAACATTGGTCGAAATCTGGGTCAGACCCCTGAGAATACCAACAGGACCGTCAGACTGGTCTATTGTACCCAATCCATTCAGAGATACAATACGATGCAGGATTCGTTAGACTTTATGCATTCCAAGTTTACAATTTCCAAACAGACCCACATCACAGTAGACTCCAACAACAGATATTGATGCTTAATGCATTTTTATATGCCTTGCACACAGATTTGTATTAAAACTTTAGCATCTACCCATTTTGAAACCTAACATGGAAATGGTTCAAGATATTTGCTTTTAAGTCTTTTTTTTTTTTTTTTTTTTAAATATAAAAACTGGAATCTGCATCTCAGCTACCAGCATACAGCTCTACTGCAAACTGGACTCTGCGACTGATGCAGTGACCACTCTACGACAGACTGCAACATCCGACAGACAGCATTGACAGCTAAGATAACGGACTGCAACATCTGATCGGCAGCCACCAATGCACAGCTAACATTACAGCATACTGCACAGTAGAAACATTACAGCCCCTACACAGCGACAGGGAAATAAGAAAAAAAGTAGTTAATAGTTGCAACAATATTAACATTCGTCTTAAATGTCTCGTACATCAAAATAAGATTTAAAAAAATAAAATAAAAAATCTAATTATTGAAAAGTGATAATATATACAATCTTGTATTATGAATGAGATACAGAATGCACTCGTAGGGATTAACCTACCAAACAAAAAAGTCTACTATTCATCAAGGTTATACACCACCATTATTATTATTATTATTATTATTATTATGTATTACATAAATATTAATTTAGAACTATTACAAATACTGCAAGTGTTTTTATTTTTTTTAAAGTACACCATATGACAAATAACATGAACATCGGCACTGCACGAGCAACTAAATTTTGTTTTACGGCCCTGGGCCCCATTCCACAAAGTAATCTTAGCGCTATGATCACCTTAAGTCCATAAGTTGCTTTGTGGAACAGGGCCCAGATACTTTTCTTATTTGCCACCAATTGTGGCTTAGTACCTGAGCATATTAATTATTAATTTTTTTTTTTTGGTGTGTCCGTCTTACTCTTAGCTTTAGGCTTTTTAAAAATAATAGTGGTGTATTGCCTCAAGGCAAGTTTGGAAATTAAAAAAAATACAAACGTCTGTTGCTAGCCTTGTTTGAAACTCAAAACAATTAAATCATTTTATCAAATAATAAATTAATAATATTCTAAATGTCTCACAATTTGACATGTTGTAAAAATATGGGGAAAAAAAACAGAAGAAAGAAACAAAAAGGTCTATATTATACTGATAAGAAAACAACTTAAGTTAATGTATGGTAAGCTAATCCCAACTTTTAAAATTACATCGAAAAACCCAAAACATTAGTCTATCAACAACAGTCTGAGTTTAGTAGACATTAACCTTTCAAACTGCTCAAAGGTCTTTTGGTGGATATTCAAGAGGCAAAACTGTCGCATGATATAACTCAGTTCAAGTTTTAGAGGATGCCTCAGTCTTGCTTGGGTGATCGAGATCGGCTCCGCGAGTGGCGGTCATATGATGGTGAACGTGAGCGGCTATCAGAGTAGTGTCGTCTTCTTGATCGGCTGTCAGATCTACTTCTGGAGCGACTGTACGATCGACGTCTTCTAGATGCAGATCTTGAGCGAGACCTGTAAGATGTAAATTTAATTATGTTTCAACAATGAGATATATAACAAAACTACGAGTCCTATCTTGCACTTTTACAAAATGTGGCCAAGAGGAAGAATATATTGTAAAGATATTGTGCCTTCCAATGAATTGTAGATGTCATTTTCACAGAGTTGTTTGCTATTTTGCATGTAGTTTGAAACTGAGGTATAACGTGTGGTTGAAATATTCACTTAATGTACAATTTTTGGTTATATACAGGCCAGAGATGAAAACTTATTTTTTCTAAACATGGTATCCTCATAATATCAAATATGAAGACTCATAACACTGGGTGATGCCGACCCATTTTGCATGCTGTATTGTCAAAAATCACTTGATAAATTAATCAATGTAAAATAATATATATATATTTTTCGGGGAAAATTTGTGTGCGCACACGTGTGTGTGTGTGTGTGTGATGGGGATGAAGATTTGACAAAATTCACCTTCGGCTACGATAACCTCCATAATAAGTGGACCTCCTGGGTGGTGGACCTCGTCTTGCAGGTTCGGTTGGCCGTCCATAACGTGCCATTTGCACTCTTATTTCTCTTCCATCCATGACGGCACCATCCATACAGTCAATGGCATCTTCGGCATCACGCTTATCGTAATAACGTACAAAGGCAAACCCTCTACTTTCGCGCGTAAAACGATCTCGGGGTATGTAAACATCCCCTACGTCGCCGTACTTCTCAAAAGACCTTTTCAGGTCTTCAATAGTTGTTCTGTATGTTAAATTGTCTACTTTTAATGAGTACATTCCATCAACTTCGGGTGGACTTCGTCCGTAACTCATCTTTAAGATTTTTACCTTCCCACCTGCTTTGAAATTAGTTCTTCAATATGGCTCCTGCTTGACCACGTGATCTTTTTTAAAACCTCGATTTGGTGATTCGGTAATCATCGATAGTTTTCGTTTTTAAGGCTGACTTTTGGCGAAATTGCCATAGAGTACTCGTAGTTCGCGCCCTGACAAATCCCAGTGCAATGCAATGCAAATAAAAGACTTGCTAAATTCATAAAGCTCTCGTCAAAACGCCGTACATACTGTATAAAACTGTTCTGAAGTTCATAGGCCTATTTGCATGAACGTCAAACATCACGTTCAATACTTAAATATATATTTCAAAGAAACAGGATCATCGTCAAGGCCCTTTTCGGTAAAGACTACCGGAGTGTCATCACCATCCTCGCCGACCAGAGATGGAAGCACTGCATCCCCGCCTTTGCCGGTTCTCCGCTCATCAGTTCGCCGTAGGCCAACCTCCGCACCCGGACATATAGATCGGACTAAGTTAAACATTTAGACCTTCGTTCAAAATTTTATGTCGAAATTACTTTTTTTTAAATATTATTAAATTGTCCGATCCTCTCTTCTTTTTCTTATTTATTTTATTTTTGGACTGTCCTTCTAAAATGCTCCAAATTATATAAATATTCGGTCGAGCAGTCAATTCTTTTTATTTTTGGCTTGTAACTTTTAACTTTTTATTTATTTATTCTATTAACTTTTTTTACTAATTGCTATTTTCAAAATTCTGCCCATTTTCAACCCCCCCCCCCTCCCATCCCGAGTCAGGCCACCGATCTTATCGGAGGTCGGACTCGGGATGGGCGTGTTCGAAACCCTAGTGGTATATGGGCACGTTAAACTAGTTAAACTAGTTATCATCATCATCAAAGAAACGTGTTCGGAGAGCGTAGCCAAAACAGATCTCGAGGTGTTTTTTTTTAAAACTGACAACTGTATTTAGAAATTAAATGGCAATATAAAATTATATAAAGAAAGTGATAAAGAAAAAAGAAAGAAAGATGATATGTTTTGAGATATTTTATTGATCAAAAAAGAATCAAGAGGATTGCTCTCCTAAACAAGATGGACATCAGACAATATTCATAATCATGTATATAAAACATAATAACAAGAGTAAATAGAATAGAAATGGGATAGTCGAGAAAAAATATGATAGTAATGATCCTATTGTTGGAGCTAACCTTATATGGGGCAGTAAAATCAGAATAATAAGTTAGTTCATCTCGAATCTCTTACTTTCAGCTATATATTTATGTACTGCTTTAAAAATTAAATTGTTTTCTTCAATTGGTAGGTTTATTGACCCGGATAGTAGTAGATCAATGTCTAAGATATCAAGGTAATTCCGTAACGATGCAAATAAATCATATCTTTGTCTGATGAACAGAGGGCAGACATAAAAATAATGCAAATTATCTTCACAGTTATTTCCACATGCACAGCTTGGGCTATCAGAAAGACGGCTTAAAAAATAAATGATATGTTAAGTTGCTAGCATAGTTACGAAGCTGACAATGGATAATGTTACATTTACGATTTCCATAAAGATAGAGTAGATGAAGGATTGGGATTTCCCTTTTTTATTAATTTTTTTATAGGTAAGCAGACGTGGTTAATTTTGAGTTAAACTGTCAAGATCATTCCATAACTCCAAAGTATTAGGAATAAAGCTGTTTTTATATGAATTAGTATGGCATGTTGGTGGAGTGAATGGACGTTGATTTCCGAGTGTAAAACGATTAGTGGGATTAACATATGGCACGATTTCATCCAATAGATATTGAGGTGTTTCGCCTTTAAGTATTTTATGCATTAGAATTAATTTACTATTTTTGCGACATTTATATAAAGGTTCCCAACCAAGTTCACAATATAATTTGTCTGGAGATGTTCCTTTCCTAAATCCTGTAATGATACGGGCAGCTTCAAGTTGCACAGACTCAATTCTATTGGATTCTTCAGCTGTACAATTATTCCAAATTATATTACCATATTCTAAGATTGGTCTTATAAATGCAACATACAATTTAATTAGAGAATTTCTATTTAATTTATATTTTAACAAGCTTTAGTATATATGTCATTAATATGATCTGTCCATCTATCATTGGAGTTTAAAGTAAGCCCTAAGATGTTTGTGGGAGGTTACATTATCAAGAGGAATTCCATTAAGATATAGCTTAGGAATGTATGTAGTTTTCTTGTGAATAACATTGATTTGGTTTTAGTTATACTAAATTCAACTTGAAAGATGATATGATCAGTATCAGTTTAATGCACATGTACACAAGTATTTGTTTTTAAATCAAGCTAAAATAAGGGATGGGTGTGTAGGGTTAATGGGTTGAAAACAGTTTAGTGTTTGACCAGCAAATTATTTTTTTTTTTTTTTTTTTAAAAATTACTTTATTATATTATTTATTTACAATTTCGTTTAAGCATGTCGGCTTTCCATATATATTCGTTATCCGTCATTTGTCCATCTGATATGCGACATTTGTCGTATGCAAAAATACTTTCCATATATACGATTTCAATGCATATTTTAATGCATATTTTATATGCACTGTAGGCTATTCCCAAAATTGTGAAAAGCACGAAAAGTAGACGTGATCGTGGATAATTCGGGTTATAGCTAAAACGGAACCGTGCCAAAACGGCACCAAGCGAAAACGGAACCAAATTGGACAAAACGGAACCTGCGTTGGCTAAAACGGCACCGAAATTGAATTTTATTTGAAGAATAGTAAATAAGACAAAGAACAACAACAAAACAACTTAACTCAAATGAAATGTTATTTATTAAAAGAAAAAATAAATGTTTTTGTGTCACTTCTGATAGTTGCACAAACAATCTTCAGGTCAGGTAAATTTATTTACGTGCTTCCATCAGATAACTGTTCAAGCACGCTCCCACTGGGAGCCGTCTCTGGCAAGAGCCAGACGCCAATCTTGCTGAGGCGAGCTCTTGTGAACTTTTATTTTTCTCAATAAAATAAGTCAAAACAAAGAGACCACCGGAAGTTGGAAGAAAACGTGAGCTGTGTATGCATTTCTTAATTTTTACACATTCAATAAAGACAACACTTTTCCTTGTTGTTGTATTGTTCCTGTATTGTTGTTGTTGTAATTAACCCCACCATACAGATCCGTCTTAATGCTTACTACTACAAAAACTAATCTGTTTGACCAACAGTGTTAGTTGGGGATGCGTCATCAAAATGGGACAACTTCCGAATTCACCCCCCCCCCCCAAATGGAAAGACTTTCGAATTCACCCCCCCCCCCCACACCCCTATTCATCGCTCTGAACCCTAACCCTAATCCTGAAATTAAAAATAAGATAAGTTATATATATTTATATATGGTACCGTTTTAGCCATAATAGGTTCCGTTTTCGCCAACAAAAATGGTTCCGTTTTCGCCAAAGAAAATGGTTCCGTTTTAGCCTGTACCCGATAAATTCGAGGTCCGTCACGGGACGTTATTCGCAAAAACGCATCGGGTTGTGAATAATACGTGTGTAAGACGCTCACGGACATATGGAAAGAGTACAATATAAGCTTAGTAGGCGACCGTTTTTTTTTTTTTTTTTTTTTTTGTTGTTGTTGCTTGTGACGAATCACGGATGAGCCCGAAAATCGTACATGTAGGCCTACATATGGAAAGCCAACCTATTCCGGAGTATACGTGGCACCTTCGCCCGAATACAGTTCATTAATGGTGTTCGGAAATTATCGGAAATGTTCGTAAAGTCACGTGAAAGTCCAAAAGTAAAGATGGGGTGTTGTGATGGTCATGTGTGTGATGTTAGGCTCTGGAATATTATTGTTCTCGGCGTTTCGTTTATGCTGATCTTTACAGCGTTTCAGACATGTTCCATGGTTGAGGTAACTTAGAGCTAACCTGTAAATAATATAGGAAAAAAAAACAACACACGACTGGATGAATAACCAGAATAAATTGATGAGAAAATGTCACTCGCTCGGTGACTCGCTGTCAAGTGTCAAAAACATTAAAGCAGACAACAACAACAACAAAATGTTTTGTAAAGTTGTTGTCAAAAATAAAAAAAATTCTGCATAACAATTGCTTTTTGGCTAAAAGGAAAGATCCTGACAGGGAACACTTTTTCATACTGTATGGAATTTACTACACGTTATTTATTTCTAAGTAGTCAATACTTTTCTTAATCACACTTTCTATGTCCCTTTGGACTAATTTCTGAGCAGATTGTTTTCTAAATTACACACAAAAATAGTATCATGAGTGAACCAGTTTCGGTGAGCATAAGCATTCGGTTCTAAAGCATATCAATATTTATAAACAGACAGTTGTTATCCAAATAGCTACCTTTTTATTAGTATTTCTAAGCTTCAAATGAGCACTAAAGTGGCCGCTATGTAGCAAAGTTTATCACACGTGTGTCAAAACCTGTAGCATGCATCAGCCATAAATATTAACTATGTTACCCGTTTCGGTGAGTGAAATGTTACAGCCAAAACTTTCCAACACAAAACCGTTAAGTGTAACTGTGTTTTATCAAAATGTTCATGTATGTTGTTCAACAAAACATGTACTTATAATAATTAATAAAAAATTATTTTGAATATTTTACAGCAAATTACAAATGAAGTCCTAGAGAACTATTGTTAACAGACAACATTTTTGGAAAACAAATATAACAATTCTAATGTCTTGCAATCATGTTGTAAGTTGAGCCAAAATCTGACAGTAGATGCCGTGACAATAATGTGACTTCAATAACTAGATAGTAGTACAGCTGAGAACAGACAAAAATAGTTATTAAAATAAAGTTTTCTTTCAAATGAGTCTTTGAAAGTCATAGAAAAAAAAGTATTAAGAAATATGCCATGTTTGTGAGTGGGTTAAGTTCAGTCATGCTTTCTTTGCTCGTTTTAACTTTATTTTTAAGAAAATATCTGTGAATATGACAGGCATTTGTTTACTTTCACCATGAAAAAGTCAGTGACGTCAATATATTCAAATGTATGTGCTGTTGCACACAAATGACGCAACCACCGAAACAGGGCCCCGTTCCTAGAAATAATTGTAGCTAAGGTTAATTGTAGTGACTTACGGTGAATTTTACAACTGGCACCGTAAACTTTACAGCCGTTCCACAAAGCAACCTTATGGTAGTCGTAAGTGCCCCTTTAATGATTAAAATATTCTTTATGAAGAAGTACGAATTAGTTAAATAATGCATTAGTTACCAACTTTTCGGAACATCTTAGATGTATTCATTGGTATTGGACATCCATGAAGTAACTATGTCAGTTTATTTGCTAAGCGATAATTGCCGAATGCATAAGACATGAGAGTTATCTCCTGTATTTTCGTGTGAAAGTCCATAGCCTAGAATGTTTTTTCACTGAACGCTGAGTTTTATAAAAGTTATTTGTTATATATTAGATCCATTTTTATACAAAAAGTTAGTATCCTTCTTAGAAAATCATCATTTAACTGCCATTTAACAGCAACGTTAGTGGCTTACAACTGCCTCGTACCTATTGTAAATTTTCACAGTAATTTACTACGATAGTAAGCTACGCCGTGTCGTGGAACAAGCTGGTGGTCGTAGACAAAAATTAAGGTCGCGATAGTAGGTATTTACGGCGATAGTAGTGCTAAGATCGCTTCATGGAACGAGGCCCAGGTCCCTCACTGAAACAGGTCCATGGACATTTTTTTTGTTGTAATTTCCAAAACACATTTACTTTTCTTACATCAAACCAAACTGAAATTATTTACAATTTTTTTTTTTGCAGGTGAATAATGACAAAATTTGGCATAAAACTTTTCTCCCCACTTCAGCTATGTTACTGAAAATGCTCATGAATGTTGCCATCAGGGTTCACCCTGTCCATTGCCAAATGACCCAGTTGCTAATTTTAATACAAAATAGTGCTTAAAAGTCCTGGAAAATGAAACCATTTGAAATGTATGAGCCCATAGCTCTGATCATTTATATTCTATGTCAGTTATTATTTTCCCACACAATCATTCAGGAATTTTTATAATCGATCATCACATTGGTAGAGCCAGACCGATACGTTTTCAGTTATAATCGATCATTGGAACATCATTAAATTTTAATACTACGTATTTGACAAGTTATATTTTTGTACAATGACACATTATAAGTGGCACTGTCTGGAAGCCAGTATTAGTGTATGATTAAGGTATTAACTTGTGCCTTCAGGAACTGTTATGACAATAAATATCACAAAATAATTTTTAAATTACTACATATTTGAATGTGATTTCATCTTTTTTTTCCATTGTTTTATATATTACTGTTAATATCTAATTTCTAAATATAGTTATTAGTTTTAAAAAAAAAGTAATTATTATTTAAATGTTACTGTTAATGTATATTTATGTTTTAGAATTTAAAAACATGTTGTCACAATGCATTGTTTAATGCTGTTGTTTATTGCAGAAAACAGTGCTGGACAGTGCCAAGAATGAGAGAAATTCCACATTTAATGGTGATGGCTATACTAGGTATGGCGTCTTATTTATTAGCAGTGTAAAACGGAAAAGACTTAGTGTCACTGCATTATTTACATTCTCATCTTTGTGATAAAAAGTTAAAGTTTGTTTTGTTTAACGACACCACTAGAGCACATTGATTAATTAATCATCGGCTATTGGATGTCAAACATTTGGTAATTCTTACTCGAAGTCATCAGAGGAAACCCGCTACAGTTTTCCATTAGCAACAAGGGATCTTTTATATACACTTTCCTACAGACAGAAAAGCACATACCACAGCCTTTGATCAGTTGTAGTGCACTGGTTGGAACAATAAAAAAAACCCAGTCAGTTGAATGGATCCACCGAGGTGGTTCGATCCTGCGACACAAGCACCTCAGACGAGAGCTCAACTGACTGAGCTAAATCCTGCCCCTTTGTGCAGATAGGGTTTACATCCTCATCCTTGTGAGAAATTATATATAGAAAAATCCATGTTATTTAACAACTGTTTTTTGTGGTGACAGGGACAATCTTCTCACTATCTAATCAAGTGTTGCCATTGCAAATTATTCAACACTAACCACTGATTAATCATCGTTAATAACCAACATTCCTTTCTTTTCAGCCTTGGCATCATTTATATCGGGTTTTCAGTATCCAACTGGATTGCTCCATCATTTGTCAGCTTTGCAGGTCCCAAGATTTCTATGATTGTTGGAGCGTTGATGTATTTGTGAGTACTCATTGAGTTACTTACAGTATTGAAATAATCATGGAAAACAGTGCTTGACCCATGTACGCTTAGCATCTCGTGCACATTTTCCTGCAATATATATACAGTGAAACCTCTCAAAACCAGACCATATAAACAGGAATCCCCTCAAAACCGGACATTTTTCATGGTCCACATCTGTACAGAAGGGAACCTCTCTAAACCAGATACCTCTTAAAACCAGACATTTTACTTGGTCCTGAGGGTGTCTGGTTTAGAGGAGTTTCACTGTATATATATTTTTTATCTTTTTCAATATGGTTGACTGATTATACTTTAAAAATAGTTTATTGTTTATGAGAAAATATAGATGTTTTTAAAGAGTGGTAGCTGGTGAGTTTGGTAAAAAGAATATCATGTATTTAAGGTATTTGCATCTTGTTAAAAAATGTATTAAAGTAAACTATTTGCCTGCCTATCTCCCCATCAGTATAAATACTGTCTTTAATTCATCAAAACACAGGGAGTGTTTCATTCCATCAACACTTGATTTGTCTTCCCATTTAGTAATCTACTACAGTATTTGTTTTATTCCCATGACTCTGTGTTAAATGGAAGGAGTCCAAGTGGAGATCTTATATAAAATTTATTTGTCTTTTAAAAGATGTGTGATTTCAGAGTATTGTGTTAGTTATGTGTATGACAGTGTAAATAAGTGGCAAATGTTTGTCTTGCTCTAGTAAGTCAAAAAGTAAGATTTAGGTATCACTTTTCCAACTTTTGTGTCTCACAAATCATAGATCAATGAAACTTGGTTTATAGTGGCATCTGTGAATGTTCGTCTCATTGCATTATTAAATTATTTTTTTAAAAATTGGACTTCATTATATAAATTCTTTTAAAGAACTAGAATGTTACTTCACAAATTACTGCTTTATTCACTGAATCAGTTTATGATAGATGAGACACTAAATTATGTGGAATTGTTGTTGATGCACTTAAACTGAGATTAATTAAATAGAGGAAAGAACATTAATTAATTTTATGATTAGAATTTTTTTTTTTACTGAAGACATCTGTTCACATTTATTTTTATCCTATTTATTTTATTTAGCTTGTTTATCCTGTCTTTCCTGCATCCTATGGAATGGGCGTTATATCTGGGATCGGTCCTCGTAGGATTTGGAGCAGCAAGTAAGTTTTAAAACCACCAAAACACTTGGTCTGAATTGTTCTCATTTTAAACCATCAAACCCACTCATTCATCAAGTATTTTTTTGCCAATACCTTCACCCTCATGTTTGTGTAGTTGTGTATTTATTTTATTTATATATTTTCTTGATGTAATTTATGAGCTTTATAGCTTAAAGTCAATAAAGAATGAATGAATGTTTTAGAATCTTCACAGTCAGAGTTTGGTCTAAAGTGGATGGTGACACAAATGAGTTTGGTACAGTAGCCACCTTTTTTTCCGAATGATTTTCTACATTATCAACACTGCACTCACATTTGACTGTGCAAGATGGGGTATCATTGACATGTGTGCATGAGATAGTTGGCTGTACATTTGATCTGTAAAGGGGCGGGATGTAGTTCAGTGGTAAAGTGCTCGCTTGGTGCACGGTCGGTCTAGGATCGATCTCCGTTAGTGGGCCCATTGGGCTATTTCTCGTTCCAGCCAGTGCACCACAACTGGTACATCAAAGGATCTGGTATGTGCTATCCTGTCTGTGGGATGGTGCATATAAATAAATCCCTTGCTACTAATGGACAAAGGTAGCGGGTTTCCTCTCTATGACTATATGTCTGAATTACCTAAATTTTGACATTCAATTGCCAATGTACTCTAGTGGTGTCATTAAATAAAACAAACTTTTTTATCTTTTTTTTTATCTTTAACTTCTTTCTTATGTACAGTTTGCAGATGGCACAAGATACAGAATTAACTATAAGTAAATTAAGTAATTATTTTTAATGATGTTTAACTTTTACAGTTCTGTGGACAGCACAAGGTACAACATTGACTATAAACTCGGACACAGAAACTATCTCTAGAAACAGTGGTATCTTTTGGGCTCTGTTACAGTGTAGGTACGTATTGCACTGCTCTTTACTACAGTTATTACTGACAGCCAAGTTTTTACTAGTAGTTTTTATTTGTGTCTATTAAAATACCAGGCATGCAAGTAATTTTGGAACGAGTTACTCATTGTTTTTCTTTTGTTTGTAAGAAGTTCCAAAATTGATTTGAACTGATACAACGAAATATTTACAAAAATTATGTTTTTTAAAAGAAGAAACAGTTCAAGTCTGATTAGTTCCGATTCAGTGGTTGTATCAGCTGGTGTGTGCAGGTGCACATGAATATGTAGGTGTGCACCAAGCATTACAAATGATCATTTGGGCCTGCAGCCAGTGCTTTGGGAAAACCTCAGTCACCAATATTCTTTCATCTAGGCCATTTATTAAAATTAAAGGTTTATGATGGCTTTCTGCTTAACCAAAACATATCCTATACATCCATCAATAAAATAGATCTTTCTTTATTATCACTTAAGATTGCACAAACAAATGTCTTAAATTGTGCAGCTAAGTTTTGTCAAATATCTGTATTCCTAACACTAGCTGTTTGATAAATTGTTATGATAATGGATCATGTTTTGCATGTCAAGTTTTGTGTGCTTCACCTTTTTGTTTTCAATGCATTTCAGAGCATAAACATATATTTTTGTACCTCATCACATTTTGGAATTTATGATAGTCTGTACATTATCTGGTGATTATGAACAAATTATGATACTATTTATATGGTGATTTATATTTTTTGCAGCTTGTTGTTTGGAAACCTGTACAGCTACTTTGTGTTCAAGGGTAAGAACACTGTTACGCCACACGAGAGAACGGTGCTGTTTATTGGTCTGACTGTGGCTGTGGGTCTGGGGATAATCTGTCTGCTGTTTCTGAGAAAGAAGAGGACCACAGATGCAGAGAATCTGATCAACATTACCTCCAGGTTCAAACAATTGCTTTTGTTTCTGTTTCTATCTATGTTCCATTTCTGGTTCTAGTTCCTGTTTCTGTCTTGACCAAGTGTCAACATGTCTGTGTAGGTTAAAATGTGTTGAGGTGTTGTTAAACAAACATACTTTTAATTTTCCTGTTCTGTTTATAATTCTGAATTATATTCCTAATCTCTGTTCCGGTTCTGAATCCTGTAACCAATTTTTATTTTTGTCATTTGTTACATTGTCAAAAGCTTATTCCACTCGGGACATAAACATCATGAGAAAAGTAACTACAGTGAAACCTCTCAAGACAGGACCTTCTGTAAACGGGAATTCCCTTAATACTGAACATTTTATAGAGTCCCTTTTTAAACAATATTACACAACATAACCTCTCTAAACCGGATCCCTCTTATAATTAGACTTTGTCTTGGTTCCAAGAGTGTCCGGTTTAGAGGGGTTTCACTGTAGTTCATGAAATTCACTGTTTATTTTTAGAAGTCTACATATTTGAGCACTAACTACTATATTTTGAGATCAGGTCATGAAATAGCAATGAATTAATGAATGAATGTTTAACGACACCCCAGCACAAAAATACACATCGGCTATTGGGTGTTGAGAAAAGCAAAAAGTAAATTTTTTAATAATTCACCTGCTGAAATTACAGTTTTTTTGTTTTTTTTTAAATGTGCAGGTAATCTTCTATTTAGCAGAAGCTAAGCTTGTGATTCTGTTACATTTTAATTCCATAATGTTCTAAAATACATCTCAAAGGTCCTTGTGTTCCACACACTGTTCCAAACCCTTAACTTGACCCGTGCTGTCTTTATTTCCAGCAGGCCATTTTGTTCGTAGCAAGCCAATATTTTAATGGCCTCCTACTTACAAAAAAAAAAGCATCAGGGGCGTAGGCTGGGGAGGGGGCAAATGACACCCCCCCCCCCCCCCCACCCCCCCACCCCCCACCCCCACCCCCACCCCGAAGCAAATGGTCCGCTTTCAGAACTAAAACATACAGGTTTATACATATGGAGTTTCTGGTGGTGCAAAACAAAATAGAAAAAGGGTCCACTTGGTTCATATTCTAATCCCCCCCCCCCCCCCTCCCCCAGGTCCAGATCATGCTACGCCCCTGAGCATGCCATATTTATTTCCTATATCGAGACCTGAAGTTAGGGTAGAGACTTTGAGCATTATGAACGTGGATGTTTTAAATCTCATTTCAGTGCAACCCACAGTACAGATGGAGGCTCATCACCATTACAAGCTCTGAGTGAGTATTTTATAAAACACCTGATATCCATGGACACCAAACGTAAATCGTAATATTATTTTAAACAGATGGGTGTAATGATTATAGAACCTGTTTAGTAATTTATATCAAGGCAGGTATCATCCAGATTATTAACATAAATTGACCAATATTATGGACCGTTCACAATTGTAAGTTATGGAGTATTGTGAAAATGTCAGTTGTGAATGACCCATTAGTAACTAATTTGGCTGGCAACAATTAGTTTTAGCCAATTTTCAGATCTGTAAAGTACTGCTTTGAAAAACATTAAAAAGTGGCTAATTAAAATAATTTTTTTAGCCAAATACTAAATGTTGTAGTCTCTTAGGATCAAAATGAGCAGTTGGCTAATTTGGCAATGGGCGCAGTGAGCGTGATCAACATGATTGTTTCATTTCAGAACGGTCCTTTCAGCTGCTGAAGACTAAGGAGATTCTGTGTCTGAGTATCACGTTTGCTTACACAGGTTGGTTGAAAAAATGCTTACACAAGTGACTGAAGTTTGTTTTGTTTAACGACACCACTAGAGCAGACCTGTCAACCTTTAGTCAAGAGAAAGCAGGAGGTGTGTGTTGAAAAAGCAGGAGATTTGGTCAAAAAGCAGGAGATTTTTTAAATTCACACAATTTAACCCAAAATCGCAAGATTTAAAAAAAAAATTATTACAATAAGTTATATGAATACTTTATAATGTCATATATACTTCTTAACTTTAGATCTTGGCATTAAAAAAAAAAAAAAAAAATTATTATTATTTTTTTTTTTTAAGTTTAAATATTATTATGATTTAATACATATTTAAATTTTTTTTTTTTTTTATCCAAAAATGTTAAGAACATGAACAAGAAATAAAAAAAATAATTAGTACATTTACGGTATTACACTTACAGCCTTACAGGTTGCGTTACATTATCATTTGTGGTTAGTGTACCTAAGTACCAAAGACAAATTTATATAAATCTTATAAATTAATATTCAGTTTTTACTATAATGAGGAACGGTGGCGTGGTACTGATTTAAAATCATTATAATGATGCAATAAACATTGTATTTTCATTAATCATAAGTAAAACCTCATTACGGACATCGTGTGAAATATACCGGAATTATACCCATTTCCGTGAGTAACTTTATGTCAATGTCAAACAACATTTTTTAATTGTACAAAAATAATTTCTTCAAGTGTACCCTTATAACCAACATTTTACCGCACAAACATACAAAATTAACTGACACAAGTATGTTTATACAGCTAATTGGTCTTTTCGTTGTCTTGCTGTGACATGTGATTTTAACATGCATCGTGTGTATCGCTGTCAACTCAGATTTGTCATAGTTGCATTATGTAATCCAGTGGGAAGACATTTTACAATTCAGAGGTGTTATTAAAAGTAAAGTTTGTTTTATTTAACGACGCCACTAGAGCACATTGATTTTAATCTTATCATCGGCTATTGGAACTAAATTGGATAGTTTTTTTTTTTTTTATATGGCAACACTGAATGTCAATACACAGCCTGTTTAATTAGCGGCAACACGCTTCGTAGCCATTACGATGACAACAAACATTATAATAACACATCATTTTATAAACTCCATGTGCTTTTTTAACAATATAAATAGGCTATCCCACAATTCTCACTTCGGCAAAGGTTAAACAGTCGGGACAATTCGGCCTGTTACATTCTCGGAAACCGAAAGTAGTCGACATTTTCCGAATGAGAAAAAAAGGCAGAGTTACTTCCCTTCTGTTATTTTGACAAAAGAGGATCGATTTTGTTTTTATGCTTACAAAAATGTCATTTAACAGGAGAAACTGTCTCCCGCACAGGGGTAAGGAGATTTGATCAAATACCGGGAGACTCCCGCGGAATCCGGGAGGGTTGACAGGTCTGCACTAGAGCATATTGATTTATTAATGATCAGCTATTGCATGTCAAAGATATGGTAATTTTGACACAGTCATAGAGAGGAAACCGCTACATTTTTTTTATTAGTATCAAGGGATCTTTTATATGCACCATCCCACAGATGGGATCGCACATACCATGGCCTTTAATATACTAGTCGTGGTGCACCAGATGGAACGAGAAATAGCCCAATGGGCCCACTGACGGGGATCGATCCTAGACAGACTGTGCATCAGGTGTGCACTGGACTAAGTCCCACCCCTACGGGATGCTGTGAAACAAAACAAAAAATTATATAAAAAGCCTAAAACAACTCATAAAGCAACTTTGTTCATTTATCAAATAACATAAACAGTCGGAAAGCATGTGCATGCACCCTGATGTCGTGACATTGACCAAATTTACTTAGTGACGTCAACGGAACTTTAAAAGTGTGAGAGTGACGTCAAACCATTTTGGACTGGTGATGCATCACCCGTTTTCTTTTCAACTTAGCCTGACATCAACTAATGTTTTCTTGGTAAACAAAAGCACAACCAATTACAGACACTGTTAATTAGCCGACCCTGACAGTGGCTTTCATCAGAAACCTAGACTCCGACTTTTGGTTACCACGAAAATCAATTTGCTTAGTATGTTGAGTATTGAATTTGTGACGTCACACAGTATGCATTGTCTTGATGCGCATTGAGCTCACTGTTATATATCTGTTCTTCATCTAACAATAATTACCAATTTTGTACACAAAAAGTGTTGTTGGATGCTAAACAGAATTATTGGATGCTAAGAATTGTTAAAATCCATATTGGATGCCTCTGCACTTTGCTATGTTAAAGTGTTATCATTCTCAATATGCATCTGTTATTGATTGAACAATAATTACCAGATTGGATGTCAAACAAACGTAAGTACATGTATATGAATATGATTAATCCATTATTGTTAATGTGAAGTGTTAAAATCCATATTAGATGCACATGCACTTTGCTATGTTAATGTGCCACAATTCTCATTTATTTAAATTTTTTGTTTAAAAAAGTTTTTCAGTGCAATGTGAACCCTCATAATAAAATTGCATGCCATTTTATTAAAAAAAACTTACATTTTGTTTTCCTTTTAGGTCTGGCACTGACCTTCTTCAGTGGTGTGTATGGGACGTGTATTTCAAACAGTGAAGTTTTTGGCAGTGATAGAAAAGGCTTGCTAGGGTTAGCTGGGATAGCTATTGGTGTGGGAGAAATATTTGGTAAGTAGTGTTCATGCATTTACGTTATGATGAAATCAGTGTGCTCTAGTGGTGTCATTACACAAAACAAACATTTTATGTTAAAATGTGTGGTTTAAGTTTTAAACATTCTTTCCTAATGTTAAACAACATTTATTAACTAAAAGCAACATACACACTGAATATGTGTTTACAATGAATGAATGAATCTTTAACGACACCCTAGTATCTAATAGATGAACATTTGGTAATTACAGAGAAACCTTATTTAAAGTCATCACGATAATCCATTTCTTTTGGTTAATTAAATCAAAATTGTCCCCATAAATGTAAATACCCTTCTGTCCCAAGCCTAAACACTGGCAATGTGCAGGGCTTGAACGTAAGAATTAGTCTCCCACAAAAATTTGTAAAGAATTGCTGTGGGTGAAACGGCCCACCAATGGCAAGTTTTTTGAGCCTGCCTATGGCAATTTTTTTTTAAAGCGACATTTGCATCAAATAAATGGGACTAAAAGGTTATTTTGCTGTATGTTGACATATTTCAAATGTGCAAATGTTTAATATTGGCAGATAATGTACACCGGGTGTATACATTTTGCCATTGTTGTGCTGTCGGTGATGCTCTCTACCTATGGCAGTTTATATCTGAACGACGGCAATTGCCGCCAGTGCCATTGTTAAGTTCGAGCCCTGCATGCAAGAGATTTGGTTTGTGATGAATATACCAGAATCTTGAATAGATATAGGTGCATAGAAAGAGATTAAGTAAGGTGAAATTTCATTATAAGATTTGATCACTGAATTACATAGAATTAACTTTGAGGTTAAATTGATAAATTTATGAATATAGAATGTAATTAAATTACAGAAAATAGAAATTATACAAGATGATACAAAATATTGTATTCCAATTTTGTTTTTTTAAACTTGATCCTAATGTCCGGTCAAGATATGTCTTATAATGTTGTTGTTTTCTGCCATTTGATATTCACATATTAACTATTTCAGGTGGTTCAGTGTTTGGTTTGTTTGGTAAAAGGACCAACACGTACGGCCGAGACCCCATCATAATGTTGTTGTTTTCTGCCATTTGATATTCACATATTAACTATTTCAGGTGGTTCAGTGTTTGGTTTGTTTGGTAAAAGGACCAACACGTACGGCCGAGACCCCATCATAATGTTGGGGTATCTTGTACATTTGGTCGCATTTTATCTCACATTCATGAACTTGCCAAGTGACTCGCCTATTACTTCTTCAAATTTACCAACATACATGGAGTCCAAGTAAGTTAAATCATTAATTTATTGTTTCTTTTCATACTCTAACCCAACCTTTCAATCAGCCATAATGCATGTTTATTTAATTAGGCAAAACAAAAAAATGTGTCGTTCTCGTTACCCAACCGACACTTAATAGTTTTGCCATTTTCATCAGCCCCAAACATTTTTCAACATACTGATCTTCAAAACAGTTGGAGGACGTAGCATTTGTTTGAAAGGTTACTTTATTGCTCTTGGCCAAAACCAGTTTGACAGATTTTAGGAATTCAAAAAGAAAAGAAAAGAAAAAAAAAGTGACAACCCAAAACAATTTCACATGTGACCAGAACCACATATATTTTTAAATTTTATTATTATTTTTTAATACATGTTTCAAATGTTATGTAATTTGTTTTAATACATGAGAGAGAGAGAGAGAGAGAGAGAGAGAGAGAGAGAGAGTGAGTGAGTGAGTGAGTGAGTGAGTGAGTGAGTGAGTGAGTGAGTGAGTGAGTGAGTGAGTGAGTGAGTTTGTTTTCTTTAACAATGGCACTATGGCCCATTGATAATATTAAATGTCGGCTATTGGATGTCAAACCGGTGGTAATTCTAACACATAGTTTTCAGAGGTAACCCGATACATTTTTTTTTTTTTTACCTCAGCAGGCACTCATAACAGGGAAAATAAAAATCAGAAATTATCATATACTCTTCAAAAAAAGAAACGCAAAAGGGTACAAATGGGTTATAACTCCGATTTTATGTTTCCTACCGGTTCATGCTTTGTGAATATAAGGTCATTGCATGTCCCAAACACATTCCCACGTTTACATTTGATAAAACGCAGCTACTGTACAATAAAGTTCCAAAATGTGAATATTCGCAAAAACGCAGCCACGTGCAAACCATGTCACCACTGCACGTGCGTTGTCTGCACGTGCAACATGAACACCGACAGTATAAAAGTGCAGGGTGTTCGCTTGCCTGGCCTCTGTATCTGGCCGACAGTTGACAATCCAGGACATGCCACGTCTCAGTGAACCGCAGAGAAACAATGCCATCGGCCGACTAGACGCAGGCGAATCCAGAACGGCCGTTGCCAGGGCATTCCATGTGTCCCCAAGCACCATCTCCAGACTGTGGGACCGTTACCAGCAACATGGATCAACGCGTGACCTCCCTAGATCCGGTCGACCACGGGTCACTACCCCCGGGCAGGACCGCTACATCCGGGTACGCCACCTTCGGGAACGATTGACTACTGCCACCTCCACAGCCACAGCAATACCAGGTTTGCGCAGGATATCCGACCAGACCGTACGGAACCGCCTACGTGAGGTAGGAATTCGTGCTAGATGTCCAGTTCGAGGTGTCATCTTAACACCACAACACCGTCGACTCCGACTGCAGTGGTGCCAGATTCATCGACAATGGCCTCAACTGCGATGGAGACAGGTGTGGTTCAGTGACGAGTCCCGATTTCTGCTCCGACGTCATGATGGAAGATGTCGCGTGTATAGGCGTCGTGGTGAACGTTATGCGGCAAACTGCGTGCAGGAAGTGGACAGATTCGGCGGGGGTAGTGTCATGGTGTGGGCAGCCATCTCACACACTGGCAGAACTGACCTGGTCCACGTGCAGGGCAACCTGAATGCACAGGACTACATTGACCAGATCCTCCGGCCACACATCGTTCCAGTTATGGCCAACGCCAACGCAGTGTTCCAACATGACAACGCCAGGCCTCACACAGCACGTCTCACAACGGCTTTCCTACAGAACAACAACATTAATGTCCTTCCTTGGCCATCGACATCACCGGATTTGAACCCAATTGAGCATCTATGGGACGAGTTGGACCGACGCCTCCGACAGCGACAACCACAGCCCCAGACCCTGTCCGAGCTGGCAGCAGCCTTGCAGGCCGAGTGGGCCACCATCCCCCGGGACGTCATCCGTACTCTGGTTGCTTCAATGGGCAGGCGGTGCCAGGCAGTTGTCAACACACGCGGAGGCCACACCCGGTATTGACTCCAGATGACCTTGACCTTGGTGGTGTGTCCTATCACTTACTCACAATGGACTAGAGTGAATTGTGAACAATCCTGCAACATTTGGTAATTATCGGACTCACCATTCAATAATTAAATCAATTCTCCAAATGTTACGACAATGTGGTTTTGCGTTTCTTCTTTTGAAGAGTATACATTGGTTTAACCTACCCTACTATTGGACGATTTGACGCCAACAAACCAATCACCGTGTCGGTACTAAATATGACATCATCACGATTTGGCAAAGCACACACAGTGACATCACGTATTTAAAGCGTTTGCGTTTATGTCTTTTGGGTTTCAGTGTTAAACTTGTAATAAAATGGTAGTTTAATGCAATTCATTAGAGATTTTTTTTACAGAATATATAGAACTTTGGGTTTTGAAAATTATCTGTGAACCATGATTAAAATACAAAGTTAAAGCAATACCCAGCATAGTAAAGTAGTTTACGTCGTTTCTATATACATGGACGTGTAGCTGGTGTAGGCTATATCGAAAAATAAAAGCTTTAAAAAAACAACAACATATAGTAGGGGTAATAAAAAGAATAACAAACTCAGTTATTAAAGCTCGTGACAAGTGAAAATTATTTCACTCGGGACATAAATTTGATAATTGGTAACTCGTTTATTATCCTCTATATATGCTGCCTTTGACAGGTCATATTATGGTATGGTATTGTTTGTACGTCCTTCCGTCTGAAAAGTTTTCATTTCCAGGGCATATCTTTCTTATCAATTCATACAGGATCATCAAACCTTGTATACCAGTCAATCTTGTGATCGCAATGTGTCGCATACCATAACTAGGTCACCATGACCTACTTTTTACACATTACTGCACATTAAAGGAAATCCTTGTCCAGGCCATATCTTCCTTATCAATTAATATAGGATCATCAGACCTTGCATGCAAGTACAATTTGGGATGGATGTGTGTCGCATACCATAACTAGGTCACTACGACCTACTTTCCATCAAATTTCAAAGGGGCATATCATGTACCTCACCAGTACTCTTGTTCCATTAACAGCAAGGGATCTTTTATATGCACTTTCCCAATAGCACAACATAGCCTTTGGTACATAACAGTCATGGGGCACTGGTTGGAATGGGTAAAAGAGCAATGGTTTTGCTGAGGAGGTTTGACCCTGTGATCCAAGCACCTCAGGCTAGTGTTCTACCAACTGGGCTAATTCCCATTCAGAAATTTATTAAATTACAGGGGCGGGATTTAGTTCAGCGGTTAAGTGCTCGCTTGAGGTGCTTGCGTCGCAGGATCGAACCACCTTGGTGGATCCATCCTGCCGATTGGGGTTTTTCTCGTTCCAACCAGTGCACCATAACTGGTCAAAGGTCATGGTATGTGCTTTCCTGTCTGTGGGGAAGTGCATATCCTGCTGCATTAGAAAACATGTAGCTGGTTTTCTCTGATGACGGAGTCAAAATTACCAAGTGTTTGACATCCAATAGCCGATGATTAATTAATCAATGTGCTCCAGTGGTGTTGTTAAACAAAACAAACAAACTTTATCTGATGTCCTGTAATTTGTTTATTAAATTCCATGTTTTATACTTCAGGAAACAGATTGCGCTGTTTTGTGGTTTCCTGTTGGGACTTGGAGACAGTTGCTTTAACACTCAGGTTAGTTAATAGTCCGAGAGCTAGGTGGATTTTATTTTACCTTGAAGCTACCACAGCCGTGTTACACAGGCTTGATACGGGTAGCTTCTTGACCCCAGAAACCCAATTATTAAGTGGTTGGGGGGGCCCACTAAAAAAACAACCCAAATTGGTTTTATTTGACATGGAAGCTACAAGAGCAACACATATCCTATGCGGTAGGGGTATCTGCACTGATTACAAATATGCAACCTAAGAAGAAGATTTCTGGTAGGGAGGTCACTTAAGAACACTAATTAGTGCTAATTACACTTTTATTTGACATGAAAGTTACAACAGGGAAATCACATGCAAAATATAGAGGATGGTTTTTGTGTTTCCACACATATTTTAGTTATGTCATCTAAACTAAATTTTACCAAGGTCACTCAGATTTTGTCTTCATCTTTTGTAAAATCTAATTTTAGTTAACAGGGTAAGTTTAACTTTAATTTGCAAAAGTATCTGAGGGTCCAGTAAAATACTATTGGAAATGTGTGTACTAAACAAGTTTGTTTGTAGATATTTGTAGATATCTTCATTGTTTTACTGACGACTTGTAGATATACTTGTTATATTTAACTCACTATTTCCAGATATACTCACTACTTGTAGATATACTTGTTACATTGGACTCACTATTTCCAGATATACTCACTACTTGTAGATATGCTCATTATTTCCAGATATACTCACTGTTTCCAGATATACTCACTACTTGTAGATATACTCACTATTTCCAAATATACTCACTACTTGTAGATATACTCACTATTTCCAGATATACTTTTTATATTTGACTCACTATTTCTAGATATACTCACTACTTGTAGATATCTTCACTGTTTTACTGACGACTTGTAGATATACTTGTTATATTTGACTCACTATTTCCAGATATACTCACTACTTGTAGATATACTCACTGTTTTACTGATGATTTGTAGATATGCTTGTTATATTGGACTCACTATTTCCAGATATACTCACTACTTGTAGATATACTCACTGTTTTACTGACGACTTGTAGATATGCTTGTTATATTGGACTCACTATTTCCAGATATACTCACTACTTGTAGATATACTTGTTATAATTGACTCACTATTTCCATATATACTCACTACTTGTAGATATACTCACTATTTCCAGATATACTCACTACTTGTAGATATACTCACTATTTCCAGATATACTCACTACTTGTAGATATACTCACTGTTTCCAAATATAATCACTATTTCCAGATATACTCACTACTTGTAGATATACTTGTTATATTGGACTCACTATTTCCAGATATACTCACTACTTGTAGATATACTTGTTATATTTGATCCACTATTTCCAGATATACTCACTACTTGTAGATATACTTGTTATATTGGATTCACTATTTCCAGATATACGCACTACTTGTAGATATACTTGTTATATTGGACTCAGTATTTCCAGATATACTCACTATTTCCAGATATACTTACTATTTCCAGATATACTTACTACTTGTAGATATACTTACTATTTCCAGATATACTTACTACTTGTAGATATACTCACTACTTCCAGATATACTCACTACTTGTAGATATACTCAGTTTTCCAGATATACTCACTACTTGTAGATATACTCACTATTTCCAGATATACTCACTACTTGTAGATATACTCACTATTTCCAGATATACTCACCACTAGTATATATGCTCACTATTTCCAGATATACGCACTACTTGTAGATACACTTGTTATATTGGATTCACTATTTCCAGATATACGCACTACTTGTAGATATACTTGTTATATTGGACTCAGTATTTCCAGATATACTCACTACTTGTAGATATACTCACTATTTCCAGATATACTCACTACTTGTAGATATACTCACTATTTCCAGATATACTCACTACTTGTAGATATACTTACTGTTTCCAAATATAATCACTATTTCCAGATATACTCACTACTTGTAGATATACTTGTTATATTGGACTCACTATTTCCAGATATACTCACTACTTGTAGATATACTTGTTATATTGGACTCACTATTTCCAGATATACTCACTACTTGTAGATATACTTGTTATATTGGACTCACTATTTCCAGATATACTCACTACTTGTAGATATACTCACTATTTCCAGATATACTTACTATTTCCAGATATACTTACTACTTGTAGATATACTCACTATTTCCAGATATACTCACTACTTGTAGATATACTCAGTTTCCAGATATACTCACTACTTGTAGATATATTCACTATTTCCAGATATATTCACTACTTGTAGATATACTTGTTATATTGGACTCACTATTTCCAGATATACTCACTACTTGTAGATATACTCACTATTTCCAGAGATACTCACTATTTCCAGATATACTCACCACTAGTATATATACTCACTATTTCCAGATATACTCACTACTTGTATATATACTCACTACTTGTAGATATATTCACTATTTCCAGATATATTCACTACTTGTAGATATACTTGTTATATTGGACTCACTATTTCCAGATATACTCACTACTTGTAGATATACTCACTATTTCCAGATATACTCACTATTTCCAGATATACTCACCACTAGTATATATACTCACTATTTCCAGATATACTCACTATTTCCAGATATACTCACTACTTGTAGATATACTCACTATTTCCAGATATACTCACTACTTGTAGATATACTCACTATTTCCAGATATACTCACTACTTGGATTCATGTTTCCAGAAGACAGTTCTCCAGCGTTTGCTCTGTTCAAGTTTGTTCAGGTTTGTATAATATTGTTGAATAGGAATATTGCAGTGGCGTTTATCATTCACTGAGTTTCCTTTTTATATTTCATTTTCTAATTTTCATTTTCTAATTCTTACACCCCTTTTTTTCCCACACAAGACAATTTTTTATTGCTTTTTTATCCATCCTAAACTAAGAAAATAGAACTATTTTGAATATTGATTTGTGAGCCTATATGGTGACAGTGGATTTTGTTGCTTTATATAAATCAAATGTCACCATTACCATGTTACAGAGGTTGATCAAGTGCCTCCTAATTTTTTTCTGGCTTTAAAAAGGCAAATTTCTTTGCCGTTACTTGATCATGTGCCCCTTTTTCCTTTTTTTCTTATTTTAAATACGCTGTCAATAGTTTTTTAGCAGTGGTAAAGTGCTTGCTTGACATGCATTCATTTTGGGATCGATCCCTGTCAGTGTGCCAATTAGGCTATTTCTCGTTCTGGCCACTGTTATATCAAAGGCTGTGGTATGTGCTATCCTGTCTGTGGGATGGTGCATCTAAAAGAGCCCTTGCTACTAATGGGAAAATGTAGCCTCTGATACTATACATTAAAATACTTTATTGTCGCAGGGAATTCATTTTCGCATTTGAATAAAATTTGTGCAACTAAATTCCACGCAAAATTAAAGGCTGACAAAAATTGGACATTAAAAAAAAGAAAACAAAAGTAGTCTTGTTCAATCAGACCTGAGACCTTGTTAGTTTCTGTTGCATAGGACTAGTAGTAACAATGCAACACTTCCAATTAAAAAAAAAATATATATATATGTGTATATATATATATATATATATTAAGTACAGACAATATATTATATTATAATAAACAATACTACATTTAAACTTTTGTATGGTCTTCTTTCATAAGGGCTGACGATGAAAGCAACGCGTGTTTAAAGTAAACATCACAGTATGTTAAAATGTGGAAGTGAAAACAATCCGGGGTGACATTGTACAGCAAACACTATACTTGTAGTACATATTGGGGCTTCACATTAAATGTTTTACCTGTTGGTCAATAATAAACTGTACTGAACAAATATTTTGACATTAATAAATATTGTTTAAATCAAACTTGAGCTAGCATTGTGCCTTCAAATTTCGTTTTATGTTTGGGTTCTTTTTTTATAACAAGTTTTAGGATTACGAAAAAGCGCACAGGGTAGCCTAAGCATCTTGCATAAGCTTTCAGTATTTTGTAAATAATAAACATCAAAATTGATGACATCAATACCAGTACTTCAGGGTTTTTTATTGGGGGAAAGGATGGGGGATTTGTGAAAATAAATACTCACAAAATACAAAATTTATTAAATTGCAAAAAAAATTTCCCACAAAAATAAAGTATTATACAGTATGTCAAAATAACCAATGTTTGACATCCAATATGCTCTAGTGGTGTCGTTAAACAAAACAAACTTTTAAAAAATACATTTTTCCAGTCCCTGATGGCAGCTGTGGCCTTCTACTACAGCCTTGTCCTGCACCTGGAGTGGCAGCTCCTGATTCTTGTTGTCATGGGAACGGGGGCCACCCTGTCATTCAGTGCAATCGAGTGGAGCAGTACGAAGACCTTCCGAGAAGGCTACCAGTCGATATTGTGACGTTCAGAGGAAGACGAGGTGGGGTGACCAGGGAGAAGATAATTCGTGGATCAACTCGGGTCTATAGGGAATTGGCTTGTTAAACGTTTGCCATTATTTACAGACACATGCATAGGAATTTATGCAGGGGACGAGGAAAGTTTATAGGGGGATCAAATCAAGCTCCCTAGGAAATATATTGAAAAAGAACATTTGAGTTGGGGGGGGGGGAGGAGGGTTCAACCCTCCCACTCCCCAAGCTGCACACATGCCTTATTTAAGTAGAAATATTTTTTGAGAGATTACCGGTTTGTAAAATCGTTTAGAACACTGGTCTTTACAATGAAACAGAATTGTAAGGGAATTTCGTATCTGAAGATTGTACAAAGATTTTGATTATTAACTGAAATGTAAATTTTTAAAGCTGCAAATAATGTTTACTCTTGCAAAATTTAAATACAACTACAGCTTTTAATAATGTCAATTTCTTTTCAAGGGTATTGTACAAAGATATCAAAAGTGAGACTGTCACATCTTTGTAATGGCCAACAGTGACCTAGATTGGAAATAGAAGCAAATTTAAGTATAAGTGACACAATAAGAAATCTAAACTGGATGATCATGATTGTTTTTAATTGCTTAAATACTAAAAATATACTGGAGATTGCAGCTTTAAAATTTGGCTTTCTTAAAGCAGTGTACCAGACGATGAATCAGATGTGGAAAGTGTGGAACGTGAATTCCTGGAGGATCCAGTTGGTCAGACTGCTACAGAATTGTTAGAGCCTTAAAGGGCAACACAATTGTGACTAATCACCTCCTGGATGGAAGGAAAATTCTGTGATTTCGAGCTTAAAACATTCTTATGCAATTTCCATGTTTGTGTAAAGTCTCATTTCTAATTATCATATTCATGTTTACTCAGGTAGCTACCATTGTAGTATCCATGACAATGGATTGTTAAACATTCCAGCGGTCGACCTATCATCTAAAAAGTGTCTTTGTGTAAATATTGGTGTTAAATTTAATATTAAATATATTTTGGTGGACTGAAGGCATTACTTGTTACCTATCCATGTTTTCAACCTGTGCTAAAATCTAGGCCCAGTTGTTCAAATGTTTAGGTTAACCAGTAGTTAACAGAAGTGTTCAAAACCAAGGCTGAATCTAATACCTATAATATCTAATAACTGAAAACATAGGGCCAAATTTATGCCGCGTATTTTTCTTAAATGCAGGTGTTTAAGCATTATAAATGTAGTTACGTGGGTAAATTCGGCCCATTATGTCGATACTTAATTCAAAACGGCCAAAGGTATCTATACCCATCAAATACTAAGTTCAATTCTTATTTGTCCAGGAAGGAAAATATTAGTTTATCTATACTTTGAACAAATGGGCCCAGAATTCTGAAAACATCTGCATTATTTTCTTATCAAAGTATTTGATCTCATCTTTTATGCTTATATCCAATAAGGTTCAAGCATGCTGTTTAGGGCAAACTCACTCTGATATTGGCTAATTGTCAGAGAATTGTTGGTCTTGCATTTGGTTAAAGCTGGTACGGGGTAATGAACCCAGGTTCTCCCAGCTTTAAAATGGATAGCCTAACTACTGCTGCATCGCATTTTTTTTTCTTTCAATGAAATTGAAATGAATATTTGTTTAATGGCCACATCATCAACGAGTTATTTGAAGACTTGGTTAAGAGAAAAGAAAACCACAATTGCTAAGTTTTCTGACAAGCAGCAAGTGATCTTTTATATGCCTATTACAAAAGACTGGTCCGACTTTTGCTATATTAATGGTGTCTGGACACCAAGATATAATTGTGGCATTGGTAAACTAACTGTATCACAGGAAACCATGTGTCAACTTGATAATTAAAGAAGAAAAACAAGTGACGATAAAACAACTTTATTTCTGAGGATGTTTTGAAAATTACTGACAGGCACAGATCTGAACACAACAGCACCAAAACAAAACTGACGCCACGTACATGACCGAGTACAGTACTGTTGAACATAACTTTCAAGATTTGCTAGTGATACATCACCTACGTCTAACATAACCACAGAGTGTGTCTACCACAGATCAACACATTAAACAACATGACAAGGTGGCCAATACAAGGATGACTGAAGTATGAGCACAAAAATAACCAATGATTTTTAATATTTGTTTTATGATGTGAATTGGTCCCACCATAATAAGATTTATATTCGAGATGAATGCCATTTACAGTGTACAACAGAGATAAGACTATCTACACTGATGTTATAATAAAATATATGGCAATAAATATTTGATTTCATTATAATTTATACTTTACTGCACCAGTAATATCAAGCTGACCAACACCTAACCTAATTTTCACAATTTAATAAGTTTCAGTGAAATATAGATTCACTGTTCAATTCATATTTTAAAAAAATAAAAATTGTATAATACATATTTGTTTAAATTTAATCCTCACCCCATCCCCCCCAACCCCCCCCCCCCCCAAAAAAACAACAAAAAAAAACCCCCAAACAAATGTCCTAAAACATTTTTTGCATGTACCAAATAACAAAAACAAGTATTTCAAATAAGTATTTTCTTTTCATTTCTAGATAAATTAACATTCTACTGTATTATTATTATTAAAAGGAAAACTGGTAAATCAATATTTATTGCCATATACATGTAGTACTTAGGATATTGAACAGACAAAACTATGAAATTATCAACCCTTTTGCTTAAAGTAGCTCAGAAAAAGTCTACTTGGAAATACATCTATACAAATATACAGACAAACTCAATTCCAAGCTGGGACAGAATCAATGCTAAACTGTCAGAAATATATTCAGCAGTCCGACACTTAACACATGCTGCTGATGTTAACTTTAATAAACCAGTTTGACCCCTCTGTGTCATAAACAACTGACCTACAGGTATTGAAGAGTCCAAAACAATTGATTTGTGAAACATTTTATTGCTGGACAAGCTGATTACTTTAATTTATTAACCAGACAACTGTTCAGCTGCTGTTCTTTTTTTTTTCTCTTTTTTTTTAAGGCCAGCTATTTTTATATAGCTTTTACAACTTACCATAAGAAATATTTTGCCTGAAAGGTTATTTTGTGTTGGTTATCTGCAATTGTGTTAAATCTATTATCAATTTCTAAAATCTATTTTTTATTAAAATTTATTGGTTATAAATAATTTTAGCGGAACTTTATTTTTAAAAATCTTAATTTTTATTATTAAAAATTATTAGTTATAAATAATTTTAGCAGAACTTTGTTTTAAAAAATAATGTTTATTATTAAAAATTATTATTATAAATAATTTTTAAAAATCTAATTGTTTAAATTAAAATTTATTGGTTGTATTTTTTATTAGTAAATAATAAAATTTTAGCAGAACTACTACATTTAAAAAATCAGAATTTTATTAAATTTAGCTGAACCACTTGAGTGGAATACTACAAACTAGCAATACAAGTGCGTGTGAGTGAAGCTGTGACTTTACTAATATGTAGTGGAATGGCTGAAGCTGCAAGTGAGATCATTGTTTTCTGATAAATCTTTACTTCATGTACTGCTCGCCTCAAAACAGCACACTTTCTTCACAACGCAAGCGAAATGAGCACTCATTCAGTTTTTATTAAATCATAACAAGTTGGACACAAAACAGAATTAAAAATATGTTTGACTATACTTCACATTATTTTTTATCCTTTCCTATCTGAAGGCAATATTATTAATTGTTTATAAAAAGGCATGAAATAAATGAACAAAACCTCTTCAACATTTTTGAGAAGCATTTACAACTTTAAACTTTGCAAAAACTGGCTTGGGTCGATATTCCACAACACTGAATGTACTGAATCAATAAACTAATGGTACTAAAAACACACAGCTGTTACTGGTCACAAATCAATTGGCCTAGAGACAGCATTTTAATAATTAAAAAAAAATCTCCAAAATAAAATAACAAAAGTTTTTCACTTTCAAAAACTGCACTTAAAACGATACTGCAAAAGTATTACGATTAGTATTTGTATTATATTGATATTATCTTTACATTTGTGTTTAGTACTAGTTACATATAGTTTGACAAATCTGATATTAAATATATTTTTATAATTAAAAGAAAAAGAAAAGTTACAATCAAACCTGCATTAAACTCCACAAAAAGAAGTTGTTAAAATGTCCACTATAGACAGTTGAGTGTCCTCTTAGTGTACGAGATGCATTACAGTAATTTGGGACTATTAGGTGGGTGGACAATTCAAAGAAGATGGATGCTGAATCGAGATCTCTGTTAAGCAGGTTTAACTGTTTTAACATCAGTTAAGTGAAAACCCCCCACAAAAAACACTGGTAAGGTAGACCTAGAGCTATATAACAAATGAGAGTGGATAGAAGGTATTTTCTAATATCCTATCTATCGTGCACAAACGGGTATGAATAGCTGCGTAAACAAAACACTAGATTTACAATGTAAACAAGTCTAGTCTTGGGCATGTGTTTTTCACCAGATTTTTACCATTCAAGAGACTAGATGTACAACTTATACAAGTACAGCCTATATAAAACACAAACACTTTAATTAAACATTTAGAGGTCAAATATCTCAATGCAGAACAAAACTAAGTTACGCCCTACACATGATCAATGTCGACAGCAGTTATTTTTTGCACCCTCGTTTTGGCTTCATACACAATAAACATGGCATATCCATTGGTATTTTTGGATACAATATATTTAATGAATGGTACTTTTTATTTCTTTCATCTTTTAAAATTTAAAATTTCCCCTAAACTTATGAAAAATAACAAATTGACGTGAAAACAACATTGTCTGCTCATTACAGAACTTGGAACTATTTTGACAGGGGTCAAGGGAAGTACACTTTTTTATTTTAATCTGGTGAAGCATTGTAATAATATAGCTAATATTGAATTTAAATGATGTCACTTTGCATCTCCTTACAATAACAATAAACTGGATATATGACTCTTCCATTTTAAAGATGCTGGAAAAATTCCAACTGAACATTTTTTGTTTGCAGATTACTAATATACCTGTTTGTCTTTGAAACTATTATTTACGAAATGTGGATTACATATACAGTACAAAGCCAAAACAAGGGTGTGAAAAGAGACTGTTGTCGACTAGTAATTATATGGTTATGACTCCTTTTAAAATACAGCATTCTAATAAGTGAATTGTACTAATCTGAAATTAAGAGGTTAAACAGACCCCAAATTAAATTGTACATAACAACAGTTATTCAATAGACATTAATTACAATAATAACTGTACGAATCTGCCATTTGTTATCTAGCACACTGCTGTTGTCCATGCCAGTAAAAAGTGCAGTATATTCTCGTATTACACTATTCAAGTCATGGATCATATTCAACCTTATATACACCTTCCTGTATCTACAATTAAAACAACACACTCAATAAAAACTGATTTGTTATTTAAAACTGGTGTTGTTCGTTATTACCGTTACGTATATTTGACCTTCCACAGTGATCAAAGCTCAGTAATCCACATAATACATCATTATACCCAAAACAAAAATTAACAACAGACCTAACTAACATTGCTATTTTATAAATACAATCAACTAGTGAGAATTACCCTAATAATCAGATTAGTGTCAAATTAAACTTTGTCTTTAACAGAATATATGATTTTTTTGTCAGCATCAAGTATGCTCATTTAGAATTAACTTGACGTATGTTATGATTAAAGATGTTTACAAACCTCTTTTCAAAGGACACTGATAACACCAGTGAAGATTTCAATTCCAAAATGCTATATATCTATTTATGTCGCTGGGGAAAAAAGGTTTTGCTACATGACATAGCGTGTACCACATGAATTGGGAACATGTGCAGTTGGGGTTTTGGGAGTCTTTCTTTTAATGGGTTTTTTGTTGTTACCCTGTTTTGTTTGGGGGGGGGGGGGGGGGGGGGGGAAGAGCATGACCTGACCACCCTAAAAATCACCCATGACAGTACCCCCCCATTTCCTGCACTCACACCTGTGAATCAGTTTTAACACTGCGTTCAATTGGCACAGATTGCATTTTCTAATGGAAACTTCATTTTTATATTGTCAATTAGTATACCTTCACAGCTAACTTTAAAATCTAAAAATTGGCATTTATCATGTTTTGGAATCTTTATTTTCATATTATCACTTAGTATACCTTTACAGCAAACCTTAAAATCTGAACATTGGTGTACATTGCATTTTGGAATTTTAACTCTTTAAGAGTCTTTTATACAAATTAGTAAATACATTAAGCTAAAAGACATTTAGTTTAACTTTTACTCTAATGTTTTACAATTGTACGAGTTACGGTTTAATACCGTTAAAAAAAAGTCAAATATTACAGTGATATACTTCTAAAATAAAATATTACATATTAGGGAGACATGTACAAGAAATATTAGCTTTCTTCAGCATTAAAGGTTAGAATTGTAGATTATGTACATATTTGGTAACTTTTATATACAAATATACATAAAATGAAGACCAGAATGTACACAAAGATCGAGCTCAACACTCCACAAAATTAATTAAAACATAACATGTGTAAGAAATACATTCCTACTAAGGTTATACAAGTGTTTACAACAATTTATTTATCTAAAATTTAAACAATTTTAAAATTATTTTTATAGCTAAATTACTTTTTACAATTTACAATGTTGCCGAATTTTTTTTAATTATCAAAAATATTCAAATAATGGAAACCTTTGTTCTAGCTTTTGCTGACAGCATTCTCATCAATGAGGATTTAATTTATATCAGTTTGGCTGCAAAATCAGCAGTTAACTGCTTTATTCAACCAAACACCAGTCTTTCCTCTTGCTGTAGATACATAACTAACATTAGCAGTCTATTTGTGTGTCACAGTCCAGATTCCACCTACACAAGACATTACTGCACTGTATGAATTACAAAACACCACAGATAAATAAATATACATAACATTTAATACACATACGTGTAATTCAGCAAAGTTGATTTCTTAAAGAACAAAGTAAATGGGTTAATAATTTCTTTGTAAAATACTGTCAACCTGCCGGTACTGCGTCTTACAACATGTCAGATTTGGCAACAAAGTGACTGTTTCTGTGATAATGACTGCTATAGTTCTCTATTCCCTTGAAGAAAACAAAAATTATGATTACCGGTATCTTAAATCATGTTATGTTCAGCCTTAGTTACATTCTCAATTAAAAATGTTAAAAGAGTATCTGACGTCCACATCCATTATGTTTACATATAACCATATCAGTGACTTGTATATATCTAAAATAACAACTGGGAAATAGCTACTTTGAGGTTAACTAGGCAAAAATGTCAAAAAAACACTTAATCCCCAAAAGCAAAAAAACAAGCCAAAAAAAAAAATTATGATCAAAGTTGATCTTTCCTAATTTGATAATTGGTCTCAATTTTACTAGCAAAACAGTCAAATTGTTTAAGCAACCACCTCTGTAAGTCGGGCACATGTTTAGAGAGGCCACATCAATATATTTCATCATACCATCATACTGTATTAAGAATCACCTGTCTTAAGAATCCACATACAATACCACTCCAAACCATATAATATTGTAATACATGTTGCCCTTTAGTAAGCAGTTACCTGTTGTCGACCAAGAATTACCTAGGTCTGGCTGCAATGTATTTGATATTGCAGACAAACCTAGTCAATTCTTGTGGACGCTGTCTTAAGAGGTCACATTTTCCATACCATCTAATATACATTGACCTACATAAAGTAGTCAACTGCCTTTGAAGACCACCTGTTAATGTGTCCTAAGTCCTAAGGTTGTTGCTTAAACACAGATTTGACTGTTGTTTTAATCTGAACAAACTTGATTCTACACAAAAACTAAAAAAAAGAATATGACCGAAAAATCGACATCCAAGTGAAGCTTTTACAAATCCTGCTCCTGAGATTAACACTGTGCATAATACATTTACATTAAACATCAACATGACGACAAACACAAATTGACATTTCACAGACAGCTAAATATCACAAAAAATATACATCTTTGTAGTGTTTTTTACCCATCACTATCTACACAAATAAACAAGATATAACCATTTCTACATTTAGAATTCAAACTTAAATATGAGGATATGATATGCATGTTATAACTCTGTTCTTGAATAAATTGCTCAACAATGTTATATATATATATATATCTAAAATAAAACTTAAAATATAAAGCAACACTTTGTTTCTTAATACATAGTGTGTAACATGCACCTTCTCACCATGCTAAAATTCTGTAGTTGCAGAATGTGGCAAACTTATAAAAAATTTATAGGAGCAGATTATATCAGGCAACCTTCTGCACAATACAATGAAAACAAAATAATAAAAATCTTTATTTATATAAGGTAGCTCAATTAGTACTACACTATCCCCCACCCCAACACACACCCGAGGCCTTTTTAATAACTAATAAAGTAGAGCTCTTTTTTTTCTTTTTCTTATTTTAATAATTATATTTCTGTGACAATATCCTGTTGGGTGTAAAACAGAACATTACCACATGGACCAGTTGTTGTGTACAATAACCTAAAGTTAAAGAAATAAAAATGTATTGTGCACCCACCACCCTTTCCACACGCACAACCGTACCTATGTATTCTTTGGCATGTTCAGGAGACCAAGTGCTTGCAAACAATTTGACTGGTACTGTTGTCTTCTATCACATATTTATTTAACATCAGAGGCAAAATCCAGTCCTCCTAAACATACCTTTGATCTTCCACCTCAAGAGAACAGAATCAAAACATCTGAAACTGTTCAAATGTGTTTGTTCATATTTACTGATTGAACTATGCTATAACATTAATGTCAAAAAATAAATTCCAATATACAATAGCAAAATTGTGAGACAGGGTATTTCACAGCTGATAAATGTGATAATATTTTATCAACACGAATAGTACTAATAACCCATAAGAAAAAATTAAATTCATGATACATCGGTCTTACCCAATGGAATATTTTATTTACGATTCCTAAATAATGCACACACATTTACAAGTTATCTTTAAAAATGTACTTTTATAAAATTATTTAATTTTTTTGTTAATTTTTTAAACGAAGAAAAAGTATCATTGAGTATTAAATATGCTTAGTCATGTCATTGTCAGATACAAAAACTATGGTTGATTAAAAATGAAAAATGACCCAAAACAACCAAAGTTGAATCTAGGTCTGGTGAATATATGGTACCAGTTAAAAGAGAAATGCACTGAATCGAATGTGACAAAACATACCACCTCAGTGCTGGGCATGAATTATTTTCACACTGCATAACTGGTAGCTGCATGATGTTTGCCTTTATCTTTAATTTTTCTTAATAAACAACAGGAATATCAAATTCTTATAATTATTGTTGGTGTTTACAGAAGCAAATATATCTGAAGGTATGAATGTAGTTAATATATATTGGTAACATGTAACCCCGACATCAAAATACACCAGACATGATGTTTTTGCCACTCACCAGACCCAGTTTAGGTGTATTTTGGCCCTAAGAAGTTCTCTATGGTGATAAATTGTAAAACAAAGATATGTGAAAACACAGACTATTAGTAACAAATATCGTAATACACTAGCATGATGATAAAACACCTCAAACATTCATGCAAGGAGACGACCAGAGGTGATGGAAGTGCAGGAATGGAAACATTTAAGAGCCGAGATGACGTGATCACCAAATGAAATGGCCTTGCCTAAGAAGCCACGGTGCAGTATAGGAGACAATAAATTAATTTTTGCCTAGTAGTTTATATTTTGATAAAGGACAAAACAGCAACATTATATTTTTTATTACATTTGTGACGAGTGCTAAAAAGCATCACGCCAAGTTACCATTTCCAAAACAGCCTTAACAATAGACACTGGACTGTCAAACAAAGCAAATACTAAATCATGAAATAAAGAACTAAAGTAAGAACTTCAAAACCTCACAACATAGAAATTTCTGTCTTTAGAAATTAAGTTTGTTTACACAGTTTGATACTTAATTAAACAGTAAAATCACAGAGTTAAATGGCTTTTACTATTCTGGGCCCAGCACTACGATATCGTAAAACCATCATTCTATGGCATGCGACGTCACGTCATAACAGATGGTTTTACGACATCGTAGCACTAAGATAGCTTTAGAAATCTGTACCCAGAAACCGAACTGTAATTTGGGGTTAGTAGCATGGGTGGGTGATGTGAATGAGACAGAAGCTAGTGATAATGTGTTAGTTATTGCACTAAGTTTGACATCAACGGTTCCCAATCACTCGGACTAGTTACACACAAGAGTAATGCCAACAAACACACATGCGATAAACATATTAATATACAGACATGTCTAATAACATACATGCAAAATTATGGTTACGGCATGAAACGACTACCCTATCTCTAAATACTGTAACAGGTTGAACAGTGTGCATACACAAACAAAAGATAGACAGAAAATGGATTGCTCATAATAACTGCTTTTGATCTAAACATGCCCATATGACATTCTAAAAATAGGTAAAAACATAGGTGTAAAACAACAGGATAACTATGATATGTGCTAGACATCATTAATATGTAATAATACATCACTGCATGAAATGATCTAGTTATATGAAAGAGGGGGAAAAAAGGCTATACATAATTCATGCTAAAAATTATCCAAACATGTATACAAAAAATTGGATATCTATATCTATATATATATACTTTCAAAACAACATGGAAAGATAAAAACAATCCATGTATTGGTAAAGACATTTTGAATATGTAAGTATACTAGTATGGTCAAAATTGACATGTTATTATAATTTATTCAAATAGCAACACAATTAGCACTGTGTATAAATCACAACAAAATCTCTGTATAGCTTAAAATAGCAAATGCAAAATTCTGAGACCAATTAGGCTTAAAATAAGTTTGATGTATATTTTTTGTGGTCTCTGTGATCAAAAACACAAAATATTTACCAAATAACTAAAAACTAAGAAAATTGTGTCAAAACAAATTTAGTTCAGTAGTGTTTAGTTAAAACGTTTTAATTTAGTGAACTATAAAAATAATATTTTGATTAATAATTAATTTGGTAATCCACCATTAAATGCATTATGTAAATGTTTTACCATGTAAAACAACCTGAATTACGTATCTGTACAGGATTGAGTCCAAGTAAAGTTTCTTATCAAAACTGTTAGTATAAGAAGCTTGTGTACCTTAGTAAGTAAAAACCGATGTATTTAGGTGTGGTTTTATCTGTGATAATACTAGGACTAATTTAAAAACAATAAAGTAACAAATTACATGTCATAATTTCAACAACAGAATTGTAGTTGTGGGTCATTACAACAACATTTATAATGTGATTTCATACTTGCAAATAGCATATAAATTACAGAGAAAAATAACAAAGTGAGATTTCTTTTCCATGACTGTTTTACCCATTAACAGAATATTTCATTGAAAACATAAAGCAGGTTTCGTATACCATGTTATGTATACATCAATAAAATAATTTGACAACATACTGAGAGCATTATCAAATACACCAATAGAACATTAGAGTCAATAGTTTTGAACCAATGCTAGAGATAAAGCAGTAAAATACTTATTTGATAGTGATTGTATATTGTTTAATAAGGAAAGTTTTACCACTTTTCAGCACGAGCAGCTTTAAATATTTATAACATCATACATTCAAAGTGTTTCAATCTATATACTGAGCATATAGTGGATCCGTTAATTACTGAAAATATCATATCAATGAAACAAACTGTCAACTGTGACATCACCAAAAACAAGTACAATATTAAATAATATCAACATCAGACATCAAACGGTGGGTATGGTTTGTGAAAATAATATTTTTTTGTTTTGTTTTAAGATCACACATATACCATGACCGACAATTGAAATGGTCCCTCCAAGGTCCGGTCATTGCTGTGTTACCTCCCCTTCCATGACAAAAAAAGTTTAATTTTTTTTTTATCTTTAAATTAACATTTTAGTTTTTGTCATCTTTAAATTAAAATACTTCACGGAAATTCATCATCGGAGCTGAGAAGAGTTGTCTTCTCATTGAAGCGGCTCTTGTTGGGGGGCTGCGCCTGCTGCTGACTGCCAGTTGGGGTGCGTCCCTGCGGAGCCCCGTTCTGCTGCTGCGGTCGCCGCTGGTACTGGTCGTGCTGTCCCCCCCAGTTGCCCTCAACGGGTTCATCCTTGGGCGGCTTCGACCCCTGGTACTGGGTGTACTGCTGGTACTGGGGGTGGAAGTTGTGGATGGCGTCCTGCATGATGTCGCGTGGGTTCATCGTCTCCTTCAGGCTGCTCGAGATGCTTTGCAGTGACACAGTACGGCCGTGGGTGCTGGTGGGGCCGGACGCGTACACGCTGTGGGGGAAGGCGAAGCGTAGCGCGACGGCCGCCAGGAACATCTCGGCGCAGATGAAGAAGTTCTGCCAGCCTGCGGACACAGTGCCCACCTCCACCACACGCCGGTTGACATCCACGTGGACCGCACTGATCACTCCGCTCTTCTCGAGAATAGCCAGCACAACACCTGAAACATGGACACAATAGATGTCAGTAAAACACCTGAAACATGGACAGAATGGATGTCAGTACAACACCTGAAACATGGACACAGTGGATATCAGTTCAACGCCTGAAACATGAACACAATAGATATCAGTACAACACCTGAAATATGGACACAGTGGATACAACACCTGAAACATGAACACAATGGATATCTGTACAACACCTGAAACATGGACAGTGGATATCAGTACAACACCTAAACAGACACAGTGGATATCAGCACAACACCTGAAACATGAACACAATGAATATCTGTATAACACCTGAAACTTGGACACAGTGGATATCAGCACAACACTTGAAAAATGGACACAATGGATATCAGTACAACAGCTGAAACATGGACACAGTGGATATCAGTACAACACCTGAAACATGGACAGTGATTGAGAATAATGGCTGTAAATACTGGACATTTGAAAATAAATTTGTTTAAGTCAATGCAACTTTGATTTTGTTGTAAAATTTTAAGCAGCATTAACTGCCTTAAAAAAAAACCCACAAAAAAAAACCCACATGAAAATAAATACTTATCCTTTCAAATGTGAACATTATTTTAAGATTTATAAAACTCTAAGTGAAAATATGTGAGTAGAAGTTAAAAATTAATCCAATAGTTACAAGGTTAATCAATGATTAATTACTCATTTTTTTTACTCTAAATACAAAATTTACTACTATACCTTGCCAAAATGACAAGAAGATCACCGATTTGACAATGCAAAACTTGAGAACAGGGTCGTATGGGCTGAGGAGTTCTTTGGTTGCCGAGTAGAAGAGAACAAGTCCATAGAGTGCCAGAGTGATGGAGATGTTGTAGATTATTGTGATGTACAGGTAGCCTCCAGCAGGTCTGAAATGTAAAACGGTATGTTGTAGATTATTGTGATGTTCAGGTAGCCTCCAGCAGGTCTGAAATGTAAAACGGTATGTTGTAGATTATTGTGATGTTCAGGTAGCCTCCAGCAGGTCTGAAATGTAAAACGGTATGTTGTAGATTATTGTGATGTTCAGGTAGCCTCCAGCAGGTCTGAAATGTAAAACGGTATGTTGTAGATTATTGTGATCTACAGACAGCCTCCAGCAGGTCTGAAATGTAAAACGGTATGTTGTAGATTATTGTGATGTTCAGGTAGCCTCCAGCAGGTCTGAAATGTAAAACGGTATGTTGTAGATTATTGTGATGTTCAGGTAGCCTCCAGCAGGTCTGAAATGTAAAACGGTATGTTGTAGATTATTGTGATCTACAGACAGCCTCCAGCAGGTCTGAAATGTAAAACGGTATGTTGTAGATTATTGTGATGTTCAGGTAGCCTCCAGCAGGTCTGAAATGTAAAACGGTATGTTGTAGATTATTGTGATGTTCAGGTAGCCTCCAGCAGGTCTGAAATGTAAAACGGTATGTTGTAGATTATTGTGATGTTCAGGTAGCCTCCAGCAGGTCTGAAATGTAAAACGGTATGTTGTAGATTATTGTGATCTACAGACAGCCTCCAGCAGGTCTGAAATGTAAAACGGTATGTTGTAGATTATTGTGATGTTCAGGTAGCCTCCAGCAGGTCTGAAATGTAAAACGGTATGTTGTAGATTATTGTGATGTTCAGGTAGCCTCCAGCAGGTCTGAAATGTAAAACGGTATGTTGTAGATTATTGTGATGTACAGGTAGCCTCCAGCAGGAAATCGGTGAATTATTGTGATGTACAGGTAGCCTCCAGCAGGTCTGAAATGTAAAACGGTATGTTGTAGATTATTGTGATGTACAGGTAGCCTCCAGCAGGTCTGAAATGTAAAATAATACAAGGGTTGAAACTGGCAGACATTAGGTCTGGCAAGCTACAAATTCTACTGACCAGAATAAAATATGATTGACTACAACAAGTGAGTGAATATAAATGTAAAATGATTGCTGGTCTGACGGAACAGCAGGCAAACACATATCAGTTTCTAATAAACGGAGATCAGTTTGTAGGATGTGTATGTATGCATGCAGGATAAAAGCAATAAAAAAAATATGGCATAGACCATATTTTTAATGGTTTTTCTGCTTTTATTTTTTTAATTCGGGAACACTTTTCATTTTCTTTTATGTCAAACAAACTGACCAAACCCTTACCCAACCTCCTACCCTCCCAAAAAAATAAAATAATAATAACATCAATACCATTTGTGAAGGTTGGGACGTGGTATAGAAACAAATTTCTCCCATCCCTAGCCATGCAAGACAGACCCATTCCATGATGTCATCAAGCCTCGTCCCAGGTCGAAATTTCCACCACCTCTGGTGTACTTTTTCTATATGATGGAAGACTATTAATACTTAATGCAAACTTTCTTTAAAATACATTACATCATTTTTACATGTGTGCTTACTCCAGACAACATGACATTTAGTAGTGACATGGTCAAAGGTTAAGTAATCACAAAATCATTCAATAACATGGTACCTTACATGAAAGAGTGACATTTTCTAAGTAAGAAGATATTAAAAATATTGTTCTCATGTGACTGCTGGGGTAATATGTTTTAAAATATTTGTTATAAATTTATATGACATAAAATAATAGTGTTCCAATAAACAATTGCTAAAGATTTGTAATTTTAGTACTTACGAGAAGTTTCCATCCTTGTAATGACCAAATCCCTGTAGCACCAAGGTGATAGCGGCCATTACTGGTTTGATGATACAGAACTGCAGAGTGGCCTGGAAGAAACAAATAAGTTAAAATTTGTTTTGTTTAACAACACCACTAAAGCACATTGATTAATTAATCATTATTTATTGGATATCAAACATTTGGTAATTCTACCACGTAGTCATCAGAGGAAACCGGCAATATTTTTTCTAATGCCGTAAAGGATCTTTTATATGTACTTTCCCACAGACAGGAAAGCCATACCACGGCCTATGAACAGTTGTGATGCACTGGTTGGAACGAGAAAAACCCTGATCCACTGAAGAAACAAAATAACAAACATATATTTTTGACAGCCAGTTTGATGATGTATTTACTAGGCTAATATATACATATGTTTGAAACTGCACAAAGAGATACCATTGATATCACATAATGATACCCACATATTTTGGAAAATTATTTAAAGTCATCTAAATGGCTGCCCCATGTTGATGACCAAGAGGTCATGACCAAACAGCTCACTGAAATTAACACTACTGATTCTCTATCTACTATCTTTGGCATATAAGTTAACTCTGCAAGCACAAGCACAGTAAATATATTTTAGATGAAACAGAGGATATGAAAGAAACAGAATACTACACAAGTAGCCATTAGATACCATTTTTCTTAAAACATATCTAACTCACTTTCATTCACTAAAATTAAAAAAAAAAGCAAACACTTAAAATAAATGGTATTTAACAGTCATTTATGTTGCATTCTCTCACCCCCACCCCCAGCTCCCTCTTCCTGAAACCTGTTTATTTCATCTAGAGTGAAGTTAATTTCTTTATATAGGTGATAATGGGAAAGTGCTTTAATCAGCCCTTTTCCTTTCACTGATGTATGGCAAGTTATCACCACACTGATTGATCTCTTTCAACTGTGGAGGACATGTGTATTTTTCAGAAATCAATTTACCCTGTCATTCACAAACAGCTGTAACTGAAAGGGTGTGAACAGGCTTAATGATCTGAGCCAAAGGAATAACCACTTGTGGGGTATCAACTGGCAGACTGCAAACCATTAGCTCAGACAGAGGTTAGACAGCTGAAGTGTGTGTCCAGAAAAGCGTGCTTGTACCATAATTGGATATAAGCACGGAAATTGAGTTTAAAAACCTAATGGTGGTCAGAGGCATGAATAATTCAAATACACTTAGGTCTGGGTTTTTTCAACTAACAATGATTAACTAAGGACAATGACACAATTAATTCTGGGTTACGTCTTCACATTTTGTAGACAAAAATAAACTAAATAACAGGTTATACAAGCTAACGATTCAAAATACTGCATAACTTTTACAAACACTGAAAATAAGCTTTTAAAGTAATATACATTTCTGACAATCAATGATTAAAAATAAGTAAAAAATAAAAAAATTAAAACAAACAAAACAAAAAAGACAAAAAACAGGCATGTGTACAATTATACAAAAAATGTCTTGTCTCCTAAGTTCAAGGGCTACACTCTGTAACAAATAAGTAAATTGTCATGAAACTTAAACTTGATCTGTAACAGTACATGATAAAACTATACACAAAATTTCAGCTCAATATCTTGAGGCATTGTGAAAAACAAAGTCTGGTAAACTACGTGTGGAACAGATGGACACAAACAGACAGACAGACAGATGGAGACAAAACCTATACATGGACCGATATAGGACTAATTATGTGATGTACTGTGTTTGAATTCTTCCTACTGCCGTGGTCTATGTGCCTTCTGTCTAACAAACAACATCTTGTCTGTTAACCTAAGTCAACCCACTGCTGAGTTGCTAATGAGTTCCCAGACTCCCTGGACATCTTCCTGGTCAAATATATAGTGTACTTAATCAAGCTGATGTATTTTGTTTGATCTGAGCGAGAGAAAACTAAGTAAACCAGTTCAAAACAACTTAATAATGTGTTATTTGATGTTATTTGAAGTTGCAGTTACTATATTATGCTTGGTCATAACAAGTGAAATTTAATTATCTCTTGTCCATCTATATTCGGATATTTTTGCAAAATTTAGTCGAGGCGAAAATATAAGCTCTTGCATCTTGGCCAGTTTTAATCAGTATTATTCATAATAAAATATTAATTTAAATCAATTACTGCCTAGTTGGTAATTATCACCTATCCATAATATTTCAGGCTGTTTAACTGAGAAAACCCCCCACAACAAAACATTCCTATGCCCTAATATTAGACCAAAAACAGAGAACTGTAATACATAGCAGCATGGAATATGTCTTTCTTTTCTGAGGGTGGGTGGGAATGCAGCCCAGTGATAAATGTTGATCGGTATAAGATCGATCCCTAGCTATTTCTTGTTCCAGCCAGTGCACCACAACTGTTATATTAAAGGCTGTGGTATGTACTATCCTTTCTGTGGGATGGTGCATATAAAAGATCCCTTGCTACTAATGGAAAAATGTATCAGGTTTCCTCTCTAAGACTATAATTTAGAAGTACCAAACATTTAACATCCAATAACTGTAATTTTAGTTCAAAACAACATTTGTAGCAAGACATTAATTCTTCTTTAATAATTGTCTTATTTCATCTCACAAGGATCAAACAAACCAAAATTGAGCATTTATCCTTTATTAGAGACTATTAGGCTATTTTTGTATCTATGTTCAAGGGCCATAAATGTCGAAAATGGGTAAATCCTAATGAAAGTCAGATTTAATCTTTAACTATACACAAAATTCCACCTCAATATCTTGAGACATTGAAAAAAAAGACCTATATATGGGAAAGGCAGACAGACCGAGACACAACCTATAATCCACATCAGTTGGACTGGCCTGGGACTAATATCCTAACCAGTTCACTGATAGTAACTAATCCTACAATCTAATGAGCTTCAGAAGCAAGCTCGGTCACCAAGTTACATTCCACCATGGTAATCAAACACGGGGAAAAAAAAAGAAAAAAAGGCTTGTTATTGAGATCAATCCTTAAAACCTCTCTACCTCCAGGGCCCAATTTCACAAAACATCGTAAGCCTAGTTTTGCACGTAAACATAACTCTCGTAACCACAATTCTCATTACTATTATAGTACAACAAATATAGTTAAAAGTACACATATTTCATTGTCCTTTGTCCTTAAAATGCTCTGTCTTCTGTAATGGTGTAATTCTCTGCATAAAACAGATGCCAAACACATGTAAATGTATGCCTGGTATAACTAGTAGTCGCAGACATAAACTTAAATGTTTTGTGAAATAGGCCCCAGGGCTTTAGACTGCACCAAAGATGTGAGGATAAAGGGTGTGCCCAAATTAAGTACAATCAAGACAGGCTCAAAACATTTCATCTCAAAATCAATGAAATGTTAAGTTGTAATTAGATCAAAATAATTTGAAATGCATTTCAGAATATGTACAACTCTTTATCAGCCATTATTAAACATTAATGCACTGAAACATCCTTGCTGTGCCCAGAACAGACAAAAAGCCTGCAGTGCCCAAATTAACAAGGTCTAAAGCCCTGACCTCACGGGACTGCTTTACATAGCTAAGTTCTGACTAATAGTTACGTAGATGAAGCGTCACATACCTGTTTACAGAATCTGAGAAAGCCAATGGTGTACTGACGTCCAGACAGACAGCATGTACACCAGAACCAACCAGCGCTGAAAATAAATAATAAATATCATACAATCTAAACCATAAAATAAAATAATCAGCCACTTACTGTATACATATGGTCACATGGCACAAGAAAAATTTAACAAAAACAGTAACAATGAATATACAAACCCTGCAATTTCCCATGGCAATCGGCAATGCCGTGGAGATTGCCCTGGAGTTTTTCATTTTCCACAGCACTTTTTTTGCTGTGGACTATATTTGATTTTTTTTCCACTGCTTGTTTTTTTTGCTGTGGACGTTTTTTTCAAATGCAGGGTTAAAATAACATTTAAAAAAACAAAAAATTCATTGCCCCAAAATCATTTATGTATGTCAGGATTGGGGTCCGAATCATTACTGGATAATATTCTATTATATTATAAAATATTAATAGCACTTAGCATACAAGTTCAAAAATAAAAATTATATTACCCGTCAGCTGAATTATATTGATATGGTTTAGTTTACAACATATTAATTAATCTTTCTGACACTTGTCTATCAAGCAAACAACTTTTACAAGCAGTGTTGTTTTTACATTATAGAAGATTCTACAGGGTGTCCAAACAATAGGAACAGGTACATAAAACACACATACTTGATTGGCTTGCCACGGATTTCAGACATAATCGCTCCTTCTCCACCCAGATACTCATAGCACAAACTGAGAAAACTGTATATCACAAACGCTGCAAAAACAAAATTGTGGAAATATATATTTGTTTTATGAATTATTTATACTAATGAGATACTGTTGTGATGTAATTATCAAAATAGGCATATATTTTAAACTAGGTCAAGATTAGTTACTGAAACTGTTAATCATAGCAAATTTCTGTGAAGAAATAAGGTGGAAGACCAGAAAATCAGGAAAATATTGTTCATATTATATATATTTAAGAACTATAAACTTTACCATTAGACATCATTCTAGAACTGTATCCAGTAGGGGCCTAATTCACTAAACTCTTGCAACTTTGTGATCTCTCAGTGCAATGCTAAAAAATTTGCAAAGAGGATGCTTTGTTGTCTAGCAGAGCCTAAGATACCTTTGTGAATTAGGCCCCTGGACAGCAAATGACCCCATCCCTCAAACAATAAGAAATAAAATGTCCTTACTACTGTACCCTGTTCTCCTTTAACACCCTTCTCCTCATTATTTTAGGCTAGCTAAAACACTGCTTTCCTGCACTACTATATATAAAAAGCTCTAATATGACAAACATTAAGAAGTATGTACCCTCATAGCAATCTCTGACACTGTCGAAGTAGATGTAGTAGTTGTTGCTGTTGAAGAACATGAGACTGATGAAGGAGTCGAAGGAGTAGATGGGAACTATGAAGAGAACCCGTACAATCCACCGCTGCTCATTGGGACACGTGTAGTAGCGCAGGTGCAAGTAGATCTGCAAAACAAAAAACAAACACACTTTTACTGTACTGTGCACACTATATTCAGTGGGTTTCTTCCAACAATCACTGCAGGGGCAGGGTGTAACCCAGTGGTAAAGCGATCACCTGATGCTAGGTTGGTCTGGGATCCATCCCTGTCAGTGGGCCCATTGAGCTATTTTTCACTCTAGCCAATGCACCACGATTAGTATTTCAAAGGTTGTGATATGTGCAATCCTGTCCTGCAATCTTGCCAGAATATGTGTTGAAAAGCAAATTTAATAGCTGTATCCCCCAACCCAAATTGTTGGTATCTCCAACACCTAGGCAATGTTGGTCAGAGCAAATGCTGATATATTTGTGAAACATTAATTTTACTGTACATAACTGTTTTCAGTTGTTTGTGTTAACACAAGTGCTCAATAAATAGAATTACATGTTAAATGCGACACATTTTAATGTATGTATATTGACATCTCAATACATTGTTTAATTAGTAGCCATGTATATGCTATTTAATCTTGTTTGTGTCAATGGACTTGCTACCTACATACAGGACAGCACATACCATAAACGACATACAAGTTACAATCTCAATTGTGCATTCTACCAATTAACTTAGTTGCTATATGCCATGTGTACAGTGAAAACCCTCAAAACCGAACCCTTGGTGAACTGGAATTTGGTCAAACCACATGTTTTTAACAGTCCCTTTTTAGATACAAAAGAGAACCTCTCTAAACTTGATACACCTTAAAGCAGAACCTTTTACTTGGTAACATGCAATCCCTGCAAATACCCATGGCAATTGGCAATGCTGTGGAGATTGCCATGAAGATTGCCGTGGAGATGGATTTTTCAATTCTCTTTTGCACTGGTTTTTGTTTGTTGTGTGTAATATATTCAATTTTTTCCCCTATGGCATATGTTTTTGCCATGGACATTTTTTTAATTGCAGGGGTGTTCAATTTAGAGGTTTTTCACCATGCATCCTGCTCTACTTGATGATGATATTAGGTTTCCTGAAATATACCGCAGCAGGAAGAAATAACACACACACACACACACGAGGGAATACTGACATATATAATCTCCTACAACAGGTGCTTGTTTAGCTGCTGATGATGATGGTGATACAAAAATCAATACTTCTTTAAGACAAATAATTGTCTTTCTCAATTTGCCATGAACGACAAGTGTATCAGATCTATTTTAAGACTTGATCCATACCTGTGATATAATGCCATTGTTTTAGCTGCAGATTATATTTTTATTTGTCAAGAATTTACAGCTGTGAACTAATGCAATTTGAATGTTTTCTGTGCTTAGGTCAGGAATTTGAACCTATAATTGACAGAACTACTTGTACATGGTAAACAGCACTTTAGCCCACTCAAAAGTGGATATCATGACAAATAATTAACTCGCCCCTAATCATCTGTGTTATTATCATGTGCCACAGGGTAAACTGATGTCCACAGCAATCAAATTTACTAGTAGGTCATTGATATAGGGCCTGAACCTAAGAATTTGTTACCTATAACAACAATTTTAAAATGCTTTTGCCAGAGGCAAAATGCTCACCTACCAAAATTTACCAGTAACTTTAAAAAAATATATATATATATAAACAGAATTTTTTTTATTGTCCCATCAACTGATATCAATAAATATTATTCGACAAAAACAGCCATGGCTAAACAAAAAGTTTGTTTTGTTTACCGACACCACTAGAGCACATTGATTTATTAATCTATTAAACTATTGGATTTCAAACATTTGGTAATTCTGACATATAATCTTAGAGAAAACCCACGACATTTTGTTTTTCATTCAGGTGAGGTCAGGTCAGAGTGTTTAACGTGCACATTCAGAACAAGCTGTTGTAGCGCACACCTGTCCAGGACAGGAAAGTTTTTTTTCATTTGTAGCGAGATCTTTTATATGCACCATCCCACAGACAGGATAGCACATACCACAGCCTTTGGTATACCAGTGGTCGTGCACTGACTTGAACTAAAACTAGCCCAAAACGGGATCAATCGTAGAGCGACCGTGCATCAGGAGAGCTCTTTACCACTGGGCTACATCTCGCACCTCAAGCCATGGCTAAGTCCCTGATCAAAGTCCAGGATTTAGCTCAGTCGGTTGAGTACTTGTTTCATGTGCTTGCATCGCAGGATCAAACCACCTCGGTGGATCCATTCAACTGATTTTTTTCTCTCATTCCAACCAGTGCATCACAACTGCTCAAAGGCCGCAGTATGTGCTTTCCTGTCTGTGGGAAAGTGCATATAAAAGATCCCTTTCTGCATTAGGAAAAACGTAGCTGGTTTCCTCTGAGGACTACGAGTCAAATGTTTGACATCCAATAGCCAATGACTATTTAATCAGTGTATTCTAGTGGTGTCACTAAACAAAACTTCATATCTCAACCACAGCAACTGCCATCGCTGCCATCGCTGTCATCGAGCCCTGTTGATACAGTGGTAAATAGTATGTCTCTCTGAGATGTGATAGGTTCAAGGATAAATCTCCTTCGGCAGACCTGTTTGGTCCCCACTCCATCCCACCCTTTTTCCTTTTTAAAACTACACCTGATTATTAGATTAAAAAAACAAAAACACCTCTGCTACACAGACTACTTTTACTAAAAAAACCAGCAGAAAGAAATCTTTTATCAAAGAACATTCTGTTTTCAGTTTTGATTTTAGTATTTAACATTTAGAACCAAGTAGCATCTAACTCTCTGAAACTTGCATACTGAATAATGATGTAATACTGAATAAAATGTTAAGGCCATGGCAAGTACCGTCCTGTCAATGGGATGGTGCATATAAACAATATTTTGCAGCTAATGGAAAAGACTAGCCCATAGAGTGGCAGCAGCAGATTTCCTCTCTAATTATCTTTGTAGTCCTTAATCATATAACCATAATTAAAATGTGTTGAATGTGTCATTAAATAAAGCATTTCTTCTTTCTGGGTGGGTTTTTTTTTTTTAATAGAATGACCTTCATACCTTTGAGGTACCAGCCATAATGCACTGTTTGGGGTAGGACAAAACCCTGAGTCCACCATTGAAAGGAATTGATCCACCTCTAAGTTACATCCTGCCCATTCTGCCAGTACTCAATGACTGGTATATTATTGGCTGTGATACACAATGCCCTGTTGGGCCTCAGTGGTGTCATGGTGAAGCCATCGTACATAAGGCTGGTAGGTACTGGGTTCACAACCCAGTGCAGGCTCTCACCCAGATTGAGTTCTAACGACTCAATGGGTAGGTGTAAGACCACTACATTCTCTCTCGCACTAACCACTAACCCACTGTCCTGGACAGACAACCCAGGTAGGTGAAGTGTGTGTCCATGACAGCATGCTTGAACCTTAATTAAATATAAGCAAGATTTTTGGGGGTAAATTCCCTGTTGACATTTAAATATATATTTAAAAAATTGTACCACTAATTTATACAAGTCATATACACATGGAAGCAGTTCCAATAATTTATATGTTGATAAACACGAGTTCCACCATTTCAGCCAATTAGGGGATAACCCTACTGTGTTTTCCTGTTTGCCGATGTACATCAGTGAGTTTAGTGTTGCAAATTAATTTTTATTGGTGACGCATCAGCCATAAGATCGATAAAAGCTGTAACCATTCCAATCCATCATACATGTCACCGACATATACAGTACTTTGTTGATAAACAACGGGCGGGTGTAGCCCTGTGGAACAGTGTTCGCTCGATGTGCGTTTGGTGTGGGATCAATCCCCGTCGGTGGAACCATTGGGCTATTTCTCGTTCCAGCCAGTGCACCACGACTGGTATATCAAAGGCCATGGTATGTACTACCCTGTCTGTGGGATGGTACATATAAAAGATCCCTTGCTGCTAATCGGAAAGAGTAGCCCATGAAGTGGTGACAGCAGGTTTCCTCTCTCAATATTTGTGTGGTCCTTAACCTATAAGTCTGATGCCATATAACTGTAAATAAAATGTGTTGTGTGCGTCATTAAATAAAACATGTCTTTTTTTCTTGTTGATAAACAAATGTACATGTATGTATGCAAAACTCATAGTCATACTTACACATGATAATGTGTTTTGACTTGAACATTTCAGGCCAGTAAAACAGGTTTTACCATGTCACATTTTAATAGAGAATCAGATTTGTTGTGACAAATGTGTTGAATTAGAATATATGCTTTATGGTATGGGTCTGTCTGTGGAAAACTGCATATAAATCATCACTTGTTGCTAATTTGCAAGAGTAGGCTATTTAACAGCAGAGAATTTGGAAATCTAATAGCAGGAATGAAATTAATAAATATGTGGTAGGGTGTTGTTAAACATCCCACCATTCTGGTCATTGTGTGCATCATGGTATTGGCCTGTTTGTGGGGAAGTATTAGCCTCAGTGGTGTCATGGTTAAGTCATCATATATAAGGCTGGTAGGTACAGGGTTCGCAGCCCGGTACCAGCTCTCACACAGATCGAGTTTTAACTACTCATTGGGTAGGTGAGACCAATACACCTTCTATTCTCTCACTAACCACTAATAACTAACCCACTGTCCTGGACAGACAGCCCAGATAGCTGAGGTGTGTGCCCAGGACAGCGTGCTTGAACCGTAATTGGATATAAGCACGAAAATAAATTGAAATAATAACGTGGAAAAGTGTAGTCTGTAGAGAAATGTTACTTTGCTGCTATATGATATATGACAGGTGTTTTTGTTTTTTTCACTTTTTGTTGGGGTTTTCTTGGGGTGTACCCTAAGTGCATACATGACATGTTATAGTTACTGACCATACACTCTGTAATTTCTTTCTCTATTATGTAGCTCAGTCTTATCTTTAAAATTCAAAAATAATGCCCCATGGAGAACAAGACTGAATATTTCCATTGCTTACTTGGATGACTGACCAAACAGCCGACTGACCAGCCAACAAACCGACCGACCAATAAAATAAGATATGAAGTTTAAGCTATTTTCATAAACCCAAACTTATTTATATTGATCATAAAGTTTGGATATTAAAAGAAATATATTTTTGGCTTTACATGGTTAAAGCAGGATTCTAACAATCGATTAGCAAAGTTATAACCCAATTTCTGCAACTGCTCACTTCCTGCATTTTAGCATATATCTCAAGAATACAATTTTTAAATGACCATCTGGTTTTATCTCACACTAACGTGACCTTAATATCAAAGGTTTCTGCACTTCTATGGGTGTAAATGCAGTCAAATTCATTACAGATTGTGAAGTGAAAAACTCAAACATTAAGACACTAATGAATAGAAGCCAAATTGTGGGAGCCCGATTTTCAAAGCCAATAGCAGCTGTAAAATGTGGTACCCATACAGTGTTGGTTAGACCATTTCTACTTTCATTAACATCAGTTCAGTCATTTTTAACAAGAAATCCATGCTGCCCATCTCAAGTAATCAGAACAAATTTATAGTCAGATGGCAAGCAAAGTCAAAATTTGTGTGGCCTCTTAAGAATACTAGGGGTGAGACGTAACCTAGTGGCAAAGCGCTTGCTTGATGTGCAGTCGGTCTGAGATCGATATCCGTTGGTGGACCATTTGGTTTATTTTTCTCATTCCAGCCAGTGCACCATGACTGGTATATCAAAGGCTGTGGTATGTGTTATCCTGCCTGTGGGGTGGTGCATATAAAAGATCCCTTGCTACTAATGGAAAATATATCATGTTTCCTCTCTAAGACTATCTGTCAAAATTATCAAATGTTTGACATCCAACAGCCGATGATAAATAAAGCAATGTGTTCTAGTGGTGTCATTAAACAAAACAAACTAACTTTTCTGACAGAAAATAATTTGAGGGTATGTAATAAAAACAAAATAGATCATAAGTGCCCCTATTAAATCATATGCTTATGGATTTGAAATTATTTGAACATGAACACTGCATTTCAGTACTTTGACAAATTTTTAACAGCAGTTCTCCTACTATATAATCTTTGTAAAAATTACAAAAACATTAATTAATTTCCAAGATTTATGGGTATGTAATGTTTCCCTTTGTACACTCTGACAGAAACCCTGGTGCCATAAAATATTCTGGCTAATTTCCTTGCAGCAGAAGTACTGGGTCCCGATTATTTGTTAGGGTTAGGGTTCGGGTTAGTCTTAGACTTAGAATAAATATTCTAGAGTACCTTATATTCTTGCATATAATGTATGACTGAACATATGTTCAGGTAGATTCTACTGACATGTACTATGATGCATACACAGGCCATAGGATTTCAAATTTCATGGGAAACACTTTTTCAGTTCCGTGCCTTGTGATCATGGGAACCGATCGGAAATTGTTTTTAGGTTCCATGGAATAGTCGTACTCTATATAATAATCATGGGAAACAAAATTTCGGTTCTGTGATTTTACCGACACGGAACCGGAAACGATCGTTACCGTAAAATCTGAAGGCCTGTAAGTACTGGTTGTTACACACTCACTAGTTTTAATGGCCCCAAATTTGGAACATTAGAGGGAAAGGCCATTTGGTCAAGACCAGGTGAGATTTTTTTAAGCGTATTACGGCCAGAAAGCAGAACATCAAAGCAAACTTAAAAAAAACATCTTAATATAACACAACAGCACACACTCAAAATAAATAATAAAACAATTTTTAGGAGTCGTATTCGAGTATGATGACCAGTTAGTATAATGCAAAATAAGGCACGGTCAATTTGGCAACCCATTTAATTTTGAGGGCATTGAGGCATGTAACTAGGGTAATTTGCTGCATCGCCAATGTTAAAATCGAGCCCTTCACTACATTTACTTTTTTTTATCAATAACCCACTGTTCTAGACACAGTTCAGATCGCTAAGATGTGAGCCCAGGACAGCATGCTTGAACCCCCATTGCATATAACACAAGTTAAATGTGCTGTATAATTAACTGAGAATAAGGCCCACATGTTTCTCTCATTTGTCTGATATTAATATATGGCGAGTGGTCTTTTTTCACTTGCCATTATCGATTGACAAAATTCTATTTATTTTGTGTCATAGACACACATGTAGCAAAGTTATAAAAAATAAAGACTTGGATCCTAATAACAGATAAAACATGCTCCAGTATCTAGCTTCTTGACAGCTCGGGTTATATGTTAAAGAAAACGTAGAAGAAGAAGAAATATATCAAAATATCAAATTGATCTGCAGTCACTATCTGCAGGATAGAATGAAGGAAAACAACGTCTATATATTTTTATTTTTATTTTTTGATCATGCTGTTTTATATGTGGCATGTGTTGCAAATAGAATGTCCTTATGATACTTTAATTTTCATTCCAAAATAGTACACTGGCTTGGGCAATTTGTCAAGATATATCAACTGATGTCATGATGAGATAATCATAAGATCAGGCAGTAACTAATGGCAATAATGACATATATCAGTGACAAGTATTACATATGTATAGCTAATCAGGTACACTTATTATGATATCACAGGCGATCGTTAAGGTAGTATTTGCATTGTATAATCCAGCAATAACCAGCTTCTTATGGAATAAAGCTGTAAACATATCCAATTATGTGACCATGTTGCCGAGTGAATTTTCAGGAATATTTAGTATAACAACACATTTTTATTTATGGTTATATACATGGAACATGTGGTTAAGGACAACAGAGATCAAGAGAGAGAAAACATGCTGCCAACATGCTATGGGCTATTCTTTTTTAACTAGCAGCAAGGCATCTTTAATATGAACTATTTCTCAGACAGGACAGTACATACCACTGCTTTTATTACATCAACTGTTGAGCACTGGCTGGAACGAGAAATAGCCCAATGGGCCCACTGACGGGGATTGATCCTAGATCCATCACATATCAGGCTAGTGCTTTACCACTAGGCTACATCTGACCCCTCTTCCAGAGTGATAACTTTAAGCACAGGTATCTAGACCAGTAACATTCTCAGGGTGTTGGAGAAATACAGGGTGGGTAGGGATCAGCAAACTCCAAAATTCATTCAAACAGAGAATACAACATACTTGGACAAGATGACTTTTCATTTCTTTGGGTTTCACGTATGGCATCTTACGGGCATCTACTTGACAGGGTAGGACTTTCTAATAATCTTTCTTATGCTCATACATATCCAAAATAGGAAAGCAATAAGTGTTTCTGCACTCGCCTTTTATCACCAGGGGCAGGATTTAACTCAGTTGATTGAGGCTGAGCTGTATGCGTCATAGGATCAAACCACCGCAGTGGCTTAATTCTCTGATTGGACTTTTCCCCAACCCAACCAGTGCCCCACGACTGGTAAATTAAAAGTCATGGCATGTGCTGTCCTGCCTGTGGGAAAGTACATATAAAAACATCCCTTGCTTCTAATGAAAAAATGTAGCAGGTTTCCTCTAAGATTACCAAATGTTTGACATCCAATAGCCAATGATTAATAAATCAATGTTTTCTTTTTAACTTCACATTTCATCATTTTGCTTTAGAAGTGTTGAATGTTTATTTTTCATGTGTGTAGAACTACTCTCCTTATTTGAAAGTTCTCACATGGAATTATTATCACATACATCCAAATGAAGAGACCTATTTTATATACTTTCTTGTGTTTTGTACCAATTCTGTTTCAAACAAAATCAAATATGTATATATTAATAATTTGCTCATCTGATCTTACAAAAGGATGGGTACAGAATATGAAACACTTGACTGGCTGGAAACCACTTCTATAAAACTCTAAATGGTCAGTTTTTGATAAACAAGTGTGCACCAACAGACCGATTTAAGTCTTTAGAAAAACTAGATGGGTCTGTCGGTCTTTACCAGCTGTGACTTGACTGGCTGGGTCAGACAGTTTTTAATAAAGAGCTGTTAAACAACTAGGTGAATTAGTCTGATGAACATCTTCAAAACATGGCATCGGGAAAGTTAAGTTTGTTTTGTTTTATGATACCACTAGAGCACATTGGTTTATTAATCATCAGCTGTTGGATGTCAAACATTTGGTAATTCTGACATATAGTCTTAGAGAGGAAAACCCACTACATTTTTCTATTAGTAGCCAGGAATCTTTCATAAGCACAATCCCACAGACAGGATAGCACATACAATGGCCTTTGATATACCACTTGTGATACACTAACTGGAGTGAAAAATAACCCAATGACCCAATGATGGGGATCGATCTTAGACCAACCACACATCAGGCGAGTGCTTTATCACTGGACTACGTCCCACCCCAACATGAAGAACACACTACCTTTGATATAGCAAATTTGAAGTAACAATAATTCCTTCAATAAACAAGTTAATTGGTTGGGTTGGGACTAAAATGAACTGACAAACTGAAGCTACGTGTAAACCAGCTGTTCGGCAGTTACCAGAACTAACAGCAATATTGCCTTTCAAACACATCACTTGGCTTTGATAAGCCAGCTGTTGAATACTACTGACAAAGAAACAACGTCTTCCAGTCAGGATTGATCCCATAACCTCTACGGCAATGTGTTATGGGCATCATAATAGACGACGGACATAAAAGTGGAATCTAGCAGCGCTACACCTTATAACAACCGTATTGATTTTATAGTCTCAGCTGCCGTCTCTTTGAGCGGGACTCGCTTCAAGACTTCTTTACACTGGTTACTCTGTCGTCAGCAAATGGCTACAATGATAGTCTGCACAAAACCAGAATAATCACTTTTGTTGCACTCTGACATGTATTACTAAAAGCAGATATTTCGAGGGCTGCACAGATTACTGTTTGGTTGTCGAGCCATCTGATTGGTATGTCACGTTTTGAACAGCAGCCGGCGGGCCTAGTCTTGGTGTCCATATGGAAGTAATTGCCAGAACACGCTTCCAGCATACGTGTATCGACATGACATGCTTAGCAAGAAAACTAGGACAAAATTCAAGCCACACAAACACAGCACTAACCAGCTGAGCCACTCTTAAGTAATAAAGATAAATTGTAATTTTATTTCTGAATTAAAAATAAACAGATTCCAACTTTTTATATGTAAGCAGAATAATATAAAAGGAAATCAGTGGCTATTAGTATTAGGTGTTCTATTTACTAATTTATGACATTTTGTATACAGAATGATAGAATGAATCTGTTGCCACCACATACATGTAGATTATACTTGGTAAAACACAGGTAAAACAAACATTTCAGTTGGGAATGAAGGTGTAGTTCTGTTTTATTAAAGGTTTTTTTTTTTTTTTTTTTTTTTTTTTTACAACTATACATTTCCCTTGTAATAATGCAAAACAAAAGCAAAGATAAGATATAATATACCATTTACCAGGTATCCTGAAGGTTCCAATTTTATTTCAAAATTCCAGATTATTTATTCAAAACAGGGGGCTATGTTAATTACCTTAATTTAATTAATATGTAATGTAATCTGTAAATTATAGTCCGCTGTAAAGTTAAAATATGCAATACAATTCACTGGCTGTCAGCTTTTTGTGATAAGCCTGACACAGAGTTTGTTAATTAGAAACAAAGTTCAACAAATATGGTTGCCCAATGCTTTACACTTGTGTCTCTTCATGTCAGGCTAGTAAGAATTGCTAAGCTACTATCCCACAGACTAATGCTTAAAGAAACAGACCCTTGTTTTTAAACACTAAGGCATATTTTCCACCTAGACCCTAGTTTCAACTCATAAAAATGGACACTAAGTTTGGTTAATTTACAAACCTGTAACAAATTTAGATGCAACAGAGTGAAACAAGAGTCTGTGACGTTGAAAATAAGACTAAAACCATTACTTCTGAGATGCACATGCATTTTTAAATATACTCTTCAAAAGAAGAAACGCAAAACCACATTGTCGTAACATTTGGAGAATTGATTTAATTATTGAACGGTGAGTCCGATAATTACCAAATGTTGCAGGATTGTTCACAATTCACTCTAGTCCATTGTGAGTAAGTGATAGGACACACCACCAAGGTCAAGGTCAAGGTCATCTGGAGTCAATACCAGGTGTGGCCTCCGCGAATGTTGACAACTGCCTGGCACTGCCTGGCACCGCCTGCCCATTGAAGCAACCAGAGTACGGATGACGTCCCGGGGGATGGTGGCCCACTCGGCCTGCAAGGCTGCTGCCAGCTCGGGCAGGGTCTGGGGCTGTGGTTGTCGCTGTCGGAGGCATCGGTCCAACTCGTCCCATAGATGCTCAATTGGGTTCAAATCCGGTGATATCGATGGCCAAGGAAGGACATTAATGTTGTTGTTCTGTAGGAAAGCCGTTGTGAGACGTGCTGTGTGAGGCCTGGCGTTGTCATGTTGGAACACTGCGTTGGCGTTGGCCATAACTGGAACGATATCTGGTCAATGTAGCCCTGTGCATTCAGGTTGCCCTGCACGTGGACCAGGTCAGTTCTGCCAGTGTGTGAGATGGCTGCCCACACCATGACACTACCCCCGCCGAATCTATCCACTTCCTGCACGCAGTTTGCCGCATAACGTTCACCACGACGCCTATACACGCGACATCTTCCATCATGACGTCGGAGCAGAAATCGGGACTCGTCACTGAACCACACCTGTCTCCATCGCAGTTGAGGCCATTGTCGATGAATCTGACACCACTGCAGTCGGAGTCGACGGTGTTGTGGTGTTAAGATGACACCTCGAACTGGACGTCTGGCACGAATTCCTACCTCACGTAGGCGGTTCCGTACGGTCTGGTCGGATATCCTGCGCAAACCTGGTATTGCTGCGGCTGTGGAGGTGGCAGTAGTCAATCGTTCCCGAAGGTGGCGTACCCGGATGTAGCGGTCCTGCCCGGGGGTAGTGACCCGTGGTCGACCGGATCTAGGGAGGTCACGTGTTGATCCATGTTGCTGGTAACGGTCCCACAGTCTGGAGATGGTGCTTGGGGACACATGGAATGCCCTGGCAATGGCCGTTCTGGATTCGCCTGCGTCTAGTCGGCCGATGGCATTGTTTCTCTGCGGTTCACTGAGACGTGGCATGTCCTGGATTGTCAACTGTCGGCCAGATACAGAGGCCAGGCAAGCGAACACCCTGCACTTTTATACTGTCGGTGTTCATGTTGCACGTGCAGACAACGCACGTGCAGTGGTGACATGGTTTGCACGTGGCTGCGTTTTTGCGAATATTCACATTTTGGAACTTTATTGTACAGTAGCTGCGTTTTATCGAATGTAACCGTGGGAATGTGTTTGGGACATGCAATGACCTTATATTCACAAAGCATGAACCGGTAGGAAACATAAAATCAGAGTTATAACCCATTTGTACCCTTTTGCGTTTCTTTTTTTGAAGAGTATATAAGAAAAATGCATTTTGTGGTATTAGAAACACCAGGATGACCAGAAATACTTTGGCTGTATGAAAATGAATAATCTAAAGAATAAAATCTAAGTAATGTTTGACTTCAGTGATCATAAACGGCTCTAATAGTGAAAAATATACCTTAGTGTTTAAAAACTAGGGTCTGTCACTTTAAGTTTCAGAGCTTCACTACTGAAAATTTAGCCACCAATAAAATATGATCTACTTCTCAAATTAATCTACTTATCAGTGTAATTATATTGAAGTCTAATTTAAACAGAAAAGGAAAATTACAAACTTGTGTCTCTATTTAATTGGTACTCTATGTGTTGCATAAGTATAGTGCCCATAAATTGGTCTACAAATGTCTGCAAATGGTGGTTAGCGTGAAGTTGAACTTGAGTAACAGACATATAAACAGAATGACAGTTTGCAAGATTTAGTGTGCCTTGCCCATTGTTGTTCACAGGCAATTGTCCTGGCTGTCTGTTCAAGCCACAGATGTTAATGGGATGTTATGGGACAGAAAACATGTCATTCTCAGATTCTGTATGTACCTTATGCTTGGCATACACCTATCGATTAACGCAGACTCAACAGTCATATCGACATTAATCGGTAGGTGTGTGCAGGAAAAAGATGCGACTTGCGTCTAATCTCCAATTTTGCCCATATACAGGTGTGTGCAGGTGCACATTTGCAGACATTAATTGGTAGGTGTGTGACAAGTGTTACAATTCTGTCTATTCATGTTGTCACATACATGTACATGTAGTGACATAACTATTGTTAACGTGATATTAATAATGTTCAATTTAATTAATGGTTTTTTAATTATTTGGTGATAACTGCCAGTGACAGTTTACATCAGCATAAAATAATAAATCCATACATGGCATACATTTTCACAAATCCTCGAAATATAAAGAAAAAATAAAAGATTAGTCGTTGTGTTTGAACTAAAAACAAAAACTAGAAATAACCATAGAGAATATTTTATTATTATTTGTTTGACACAATTAACATACAGACTGATGCACTGCAAATTTAATTCTCACACCTACAATAACTTCTGTTTCAGCAAGCTGTGAAATCAAAGTACAATAGTGGTTCTACTGTGATCTTTCAATCAGTTTATTTTTATTTACATCAAGTTTCTGTCAATAAACAGGCCTGTTTATATCATTTGCTCCGAAATATATGTGTCACTGTCATAAAATTTGCCATAGAATTAGAAAATTAATTTGACAGGTACAACAAATTAATGTTCAAGTAATGCCATTTGTCAAAACATATAAATTAACTATTACAAATAAAATGTACTGTAAATGGGTTTTGTGTTATGCAAATAAAGATTGATATTTCAATTAAGAATTTACAAGTACATTATTAGTAAAACATTTAACAAAAAAAGAACAAAAGTTTTATTTAACGACGCACTCAACACATTTTATTTACGGTTATATGGCATCAGACATATGGTTAAGGACCACACAGATTTTGAGAGGAAACCCGCTGTCGCCACTACATGAGCTACTCTATCTGATTAGCAGCAAGCGATCTTTTATTTGCACTTCCCACAGGCAGGATAGCACAAACCATGGCCTTTGTTGAACCAGTTATGGATCACTGGTCGGTGCAAGTGGTTTACACCTACCCATTGAGCCTTGTGGTGCACTCACTCAGGGTTTGGAGTCGGTATCTGGATGAAAAATCCCATGCCTCGACTGGGATCCGAACCCAGTACCTACCAGCCTGTAGACCGATGGCCTAACCACGACACCATCGAGGCTGGTCAACATTTAACAAAAGTCAGACTAGTATAAATCCACAATATAAATATACTTTAATTCATATCTGTGACATCACACTATTGTTCTTGGAGCAGATTATTTTTCAAGAATCAACACCTGTGAAACAATGCAATACAGGGCTCGACCTTAGCAGTAGCCCAGAGTGTTTTGGCTACTGATTTCTCACTAGGACTACCAGTTGTCTAACCCCGGTAGTCTGCCGGGCTACCAAATGTTTTGGCATGTCCAGTCACTCCACAATCAGCAAGACGTTTAAGTCATTGGTGTCTGAAATTCCACCCTTTGATGTGCGCGCTCTCTCTACTACCACGAGTTGTTGAAACTGTTAATTGCTCCCCATGTCTGACCAACAGTTAGCGGTTGCGCAATATGATTCAGTGAAACAAAGGAATATATTTGCCAGTAGTATGATTTTTTTTTTTTTTTAACATAGCAGACTAATATAAATAATTTGAAATAATTTAGTGGCCAGATATACAGGGTTCCATTTGGGTTATAGGTTATTTATTCGTAGTCATTTATGATAATCAACAATATGGTCCGTTGTTTTGACGCCTACTTATAACTAATGCCTTGTATTATCAAGTACAATGCTTTAGCCCATGAGACCAAGCATATGCATCATCAAATTGTCATGTAATTTAAGCCTTATAAACCCAATACTAGCAATAGTAATGTATTCCGGTGGAACACAACAAAGATTGTCTGATATTAAATCAGAGGTTACACTTAAAGCATGTGCATCATCAGCGCTCAATTTTTACGGTCGTCCGGTCGTCTGTGACGACCTAATATTCAGTCGGGCAACTTAATTCTATGATACTAGTTGCCCATCGGACGACTGACTTTTTTTTTTACACCAAAAGGTGGGTTGTGTCGCATAATAATGTGGTTTCCTTGCCCACAATCGCTTTTAAACTGTCGTTAGCTAAAGTAGAGGGGATGATTTTCCACGATCACGGAAAAACGGACAGAATCGCGGAATTTAGTAACTGAAACGGAATTCGCTATTAAAAAAAAAAAAAAAAACCTTCAAAAGTTGTATTTCTGGTTCAAGCACCATTATAAATCTTTTTAGTAGTTTTAAGATTCAATATTAATAATATAATAGTGCTTTTGTATGCCAACTTTCGTGGAGCAAACTGTATACCTAAACACGTCCAGAACCGTTAATTCTCGGAAGTTACGCTTAATTGCCGTAAGCTTGCAACAAAGCATGTGACTGTTACCCTAGCCCGAGTACTCTGACTGTAAGAGAGCTAGACGGACATTTGGACACAAATACGCTCTGTATTTATGTCCAAATGTCCGTCTAGCTCTCTTACAGTCAGAGTACTCGGGCTACTGTTACCCATGTCACTTTACACAGTGAAGGAAGGAAGGAAACTGTATTTACGTGCCCATATCCAACTTAGGTTCAGGCATGCCCACCCTGGACTTAGCCTCTGACATCGCCAGTGACCAATTCCGGGGCAGGAGGGGTAGGGTAAGTTTGAGGTGGGCGGAATTTGGCTAAATTTAGTAAAGTTGAGAATAACCATGTTCGGTTAAAATTAAGGCCAAACAAAAAATTTGACTGCTCATCCAAAGTTGACGGACTGCCAAAAATAAAGGGTGCCAGACTATTTAAAAAAAATAATAAACAAAGTTTTTGAAATGGAGGCCAAAAAAAGTTTAAAGTCTGACTAAGTTCATACTCACAGAGGCAAAGAGGTTGGTGAGAGGAGGCATCTATGGTGTCCCTATGAAGTCGGAGACGTCGAGCTGCAGTATGAAGTCCTTGAAGGCGGAACTTGCTACTACTTCTGTTATGGCACAGTAGTCCTTTCCCGTGACGGTCTTCAAGACTCGGTGTAGTGTCGGGTTGTCCATGATTGTCAGTAGCACGCCCTGGTGGTATACGCCCAGACGACGAACAATCAGGCAGACGGCGCTCCTTCCTTCGGACATGCGGACTTTGTGCAACGCAAAGTCGCCCTCGGCACGGCTGGTTGGTAGCGGTTGGAAAGCTTCGTACTTCGGCATGCTGATCACCTGTCTGACGTCCTCGATGTTTAGTCTTCACAAGCTGAGCCATTCCCAGTCTGGAGATCCACGCGGTAAGACGTGTTTGTTTTGCTTGTGCACACTGCACTTGCTTTCGTGTGCTCGACTTGGGGGTCTTTCATTTCGTTGTTTTTGTCAGCGAAATGAAGTTTTCTACTGGGATGAATGCGGCCATTGGAACTGATTGAACGCTGGAACGCTTCTCGTTTCGACAGCCTGCACCACCAGGTTGGATTATTTTTTAGCGAGATTACTTGCCTCCACGTCATTTCTCCGTCTGACTGTCGACTTGTTTTTTTCGTGACTCGTATGACGGCCATTCTACAGAACGCCACGGTTGTTCATGTTTAGTCTCTACATGTCCGAGCCTGTCCTAGCAGCATTGGAAGATTGACCGCCCCACTCTAAGAAGAAATAGGAAGCGGGGCCGGCCCCTACTACTCTTTTTCTAGACTTTACCTTGCTTTATAGTGATACCATCTTGTATCCTCTGGAGTCGGGCCTGTCCGCACCACTACACCAACCCATGACGACTGGACTATACCCTAGTCTGATACTCTCTCGTTCAGACGGATCTGGCTTCTCAAGATCTGTATTTCAGCACAGCACTACACCTTCAACGTCTATCGACTGTCAATCTAGGGGTTTTCTTGACGGGATGCAACCCATCTCATCCCTTTAAGCTGTGCACCCAAACAGCCTTAATGAGGCCGCTCGCGTGGACATATCGATCGGACTTTAAACTTTTAGATCTGCGTTCAAAATTTTATGTTGAAATTACTTTTTTTTTAAAATATTATTAAATAGTCCGATCCTCTCTTCTTTCTCTTATTTAATTTTGGACTGTCCTTCTAAAATGCTCCAAATTATATAAATATTCGGCCGAGCAGTCAGTTCTTTTTTATTTTTGGCTTGTAACCTTTTTTTATTTTTTTTATTTAATCTATTACCATATTTGACTGGAAATAAGCCCAGGGGGCCAAGACAACTCATTGTGAGCTTAGCATGGGGTCGGCTTATTCCCAGACAAGGGGCCAGTTTTGTTGAAAAAACACAAAAAAACTAATAATTAAAATAAATAATAATTAAATGAACTAGGAAGAAAATGAAAAACGTCCAGTAGCACATCTATTAATTAGTGTTCCATTTGTTATTAATAAATATTAATTGTTTATTAATTAAATTGTTTTTTTTACTAGTATCTAATTATCAGAAACACACCTTCTATGTTACAATTACTTACCAGTGCTGTTTATTTACATTCAAAATTTAATGCTGAGAAGACTTAAAACAACAAACTCAATAGCGTATACACACGTTTCTGACAGGCAGCCAGCTTACACTACAAAGAATTGTCAATCGAGGCCATTGTTCTTAGCCAATCAGAATACGGTATGTGCCTAATTAGCATTAACTGCAGACTTGGGTTTGGGTACTTCAAAGAAATACTGCAGGCATGAAATTGAAAACAATGTTACACACTGTTACACTACTAAATCTCACTGGTGGTAAAATATTGGTTACATTTGTGTTTAATTATCTGCAGGAGGTATGACCTTTTAAATGAACTTTGAGCAAACTTGCAGTTTTGTGTTATTTATAAGGTGACAAGTTGGGGGTGGGCTTATTTACGAATGAGGGCCTAATTTTTTAAATGCTATCAAAACGGAGCGGGGGCTTATTCAAAGACATGGGCTAATTTCCGGTCAAATACGGTAACTTCTTTACTAATTGCTATTTTCAAAATTCCATAGCCCATAGCAACATTTGATGAAAACTAATATTTTTTATGAACTAACTAGATAATTAGCTTCTTTGTATGTTCCCTATATATCAGAACTACCAACAAGGTCATACATTACCATATAGTGGCTGTTTGTTTGATGGCCATCTATTGTGTGGATGACCAAGGAGTAACAATGTGATATGAAGTTTTATTGGATGGTATGGTACATCTATCTTTTGGTGTATTGTTTAGAGTTCATAAGTTACACTGGTCTAGTATAGCTTTTCATGGTGTAAATGACCCAAATTATCAAAATGACTTCAAACCAAATTTGACAAAATCTGTCACTAGACTTTCAAGGTCTCAGGTCTCACTACACAGATCACTTCCGGGTGAGAGTTCATTCATCATGGTCCACTATAGAACCTAATTGTGACACGTTATGGTTCATATATTTACTTGCACTGCATATTACATTGACAACATAGTAATTCCAAACCTGTTGGTTGCTGTTTTATTGGAATATAAATATAACTCTATTTTCAAAACATGGATGAAATCAGGGCAACCAAATTAATGGAGGGGCAACCTCAATGTGAACCCATACTTGCCCTCCGGGCAAGTGACCAAAATCCTTAAAATTGAGCACTGATCATGCTTAACACTAGCTATCCACTGCCGAAGTTTTCTTGACTGAATCGTTCAAGTTAGGTCCAAAAGGATGATACTGTTTTCAGTTAATAGTTTTGTAAATATTCTTTGCCATTTTAACCAGTATTTAAAAAGATCAATTAGAAGTTACTTTAACAGTCACATAACTTTTTAAAATGAATAATGGATTAAGTTGGAGAATGCACTCGGAAGTGTAGATTCATGAAAAATAATTAACTCGCCCCCACGGGGCTCATAAATTATTTTTCACAAATCTACACCTCCTCGTACATTTTCCATTAAGCAACACTGAAAGATGACCAATTCTCACAGCTAACTATGTTGACTGGTTTATTCCTAGTTTGATATAATTTCAATTATACAATTTGTATGCATCTACAGTTAGAACCTGAGGCTACCTGTATGCATGTCAGCCGGCTGGCAACATTAACTTTATGTGATAATTGACATGCAAACTTTTCATTAAGTTCTTCCAAGTATGTGATTATCAATCCGTTTTTGTCTCACACGAGAAAGCATAATTTGCTCACAGAGTGAGTGTATGTTGACTGCTGACATATCACTTTAACTTGGATGACCAATCATAAATGTTCTACCAGACAAGAAAATCTGGTTGGTTGTCCCATTTTGTGATAGTACAAACATTTAATCAGTGATTAGTGTACAAGGCTAAACTAAAGGTAAAGTTTGTTTTGTTTAACGACACTACTTGAGCACATTGATTTATTAATTATTGGCCATTGGATGTCAAACATTTGGTAATTGTAACTCATACAGGCATCGAAATAAGCATTGTGTCTGGTAACCCATTTACAGTTACCACATAATATAGCCTGTTAACCTATAGGTTACCACAACTATATGAAAGTAAGAATTGAATTCCTGTTACTACTTATTATTTATCTAGTGGGTGCTGCTTAAACGCGGATTGCCGAAATTGCTTGCAATTGCACAAGTGTGCATGAACATTGGTGCAATTTCGTACGAGAAAACAAAACGCTGAAGTAAATCATCTAGTGGACGCTGCTTGAACGTGGAATGACTATAACAAACCTCTTTCACATTCCCATTGCGCATGTGCACGAAGAGTATCGTCTCTTGCTGAATTGGATGGTATCGAGGCTATATACAAATAGGGGGGGCATGATCGACAGTGGTCATGAGCGTCGTGAGTTTGACATCACATGTAAACATGACAGTGAAAGTTGACTTGCTATTTGCATTGTTTGTTTTGAAGAATTTAGAAGATGATATACAATAGTGTTTGGTTACTATTTTGTACCTGAGAACATTGGTTGAGATCATTAGCGATACCAGCAGCACTTTGATACACATTTACAAGTATAGGGAGAAGTCCTATATATCGATATGGTATGCAAGTATCACATGTTTTTATAACGTACATGATTATACATAACAAAGTGCAGCAACCTTTCCAGGGTGGTAGACCCATGCAACCCGATACGATCCTAATTTGATGTTTGGTTTAACTATGATAGTGTATATAAGGGGGGGGGAAGAGATCGAAATTTCATCAAACGCGAGTGCCAAAGGTGCGGAGCCGTAGACAAAGGAGGGTGGTCCCCAGATATATATATAGAGAACCCCTTGCCAAACAATGAGATGACGCCGGTTACACTCGAGAATAATACACAAACTTTTGTTGCGAAATATACGTTAAAGCCGCACACCCTAGTTCCATCCAGCGAAAATTAATTATAATTTGGTTAATCTACAAACCTGTAACACACTTAGATCACGTTTTTATCAAATGGAGTGAAAAAGCAGGTTTTATATCGATAAATACCATGGGAATCCCCATGTCCCAATTGCTTGAAATAATTTTGAAAGTTAGTATTCTGATGTCACCGGTAGATGTCGCTCGAAGCACAACAATGCCTACGCCACGACAAATTTCACAGACTTGGGGTGCGTTCGTTTCACCTCTCCTGGACATGTTCCAACTGTTCTGTCCTGGTTGTATCCCCTCTCCAGATATCGTAAGACTTAGCAAAATTATTGGTTTTAAGGGTTTGTAACGTTTTGTATTGAGACACTTACTTGTCTGAACTTTATTGTTACTGAAAATGTTCACGAACTGTGAAGAAAAATCTCACAAATGAACAACAACAAATCAGATGTTGATTGCGCGAACCGTGCACGAGAAAACAAACCGAACCAAAATGATAACGGTCACGTGATATACCAACGTCTGTGACATTAAAAATAGATTGGACCTCGCTTGCTTAACGGTTTTTTCTCGACAGAACGTCTTGTGAAAAAATGCAAAAAATGCATTTCGTGGTTTTACAAACATCAGGATTACCAAAAAGCACTTCAGGTGAATGGAAATGTGTATTCTAAATAATAAAATGTAAGTAAAGTGCAATTTTATTTGTGAAAAATGGCGTTTAATAGCGAAAAACAACGCCGTAATGGTTAACAAATATACGTAACTAGGGTGTGTCCCTTTAACAAGTTGCATTAAGTTATGGAATACATATAAAATGGCCTGGTAACAAAGCCACAACAAGAAACCGTTTGTTTTCAGTCATACCAATGTATTTATAATAAATGATACACGGCATACTTCTCACATCCCACAAACAGGATAGTATACACGACGTCCTTTGATGGATCATTGGTTGGGACGGAAATAATCAAACGGGCCCACTGAGGAGGATCAAACTTTCAGCAAATGGAACCTCAGACAGACGTTCTTGTTATGTTATCCAGGTCATTTGGGAAAAAGGTCTTTTATATGTAAAATCTGATTTTTTTTCTTTTCCTTTGAGCGAAACTCTCAATCCTGCGTGGGGGATCGTCTGATCCCCCAGATCCCCCCTGGCTACGGGCCTGACATGGTACTTAATGTTTGCTTCAAACATTCAAATGAAGTACCTTATGACTGTGCATAATAAACCCTCATGAGTTTATAATAAAGAGACCATCCTGAGTTTGTAGCTATATTATCAAGCTGTCGGCTAGTCTAATCTGTTATAAATAAAACTTAATCTTTCTTAGGTTAAATAATCTTGCTTCGAATTTAAACAGCTGTATATGCAATACAGTTACATTTCTGACCATTGCATTTAAATTATGTTAAACACAATAAATATCTGCATATATACACGCGTGCATACATTAATATTATTTCAGACCAAATCCGATATTTATTGCGTACGAATCCAAACCGATGGTTTTTCGCAGGCGTTAACAACTAAATATTTTTTATTTCGTGATAAGCAATAATTCATAAATGTCTCCAATAAGTCTTGTTGGATGTCGACTGAATTTTCGGGTTTCCTTCTGATAGAATAATTAATCATGGTGATATTCACATTCCTATTGCGTGGCCTCCCATTGTCTATGTCCCCCAACTTGTCTATAGGTCTATTTTTGCGAGATCTCGTGTGAGTGCGCGGTTTGTGTCCTCAAGTTACCCTACAACGGGCACGGAATGTGAAAGAGGTCTATTGCACAAGTGTGCGTGAACATCGATGCAATTCCATACAAGAAAATGAACCGCGGAAGTCCAGAATACACTGCCTGGTTTACGTTCGGAAACAAAACTACCATTAAAGTTGAAATTTTTGTCGAGAACAAAATACTCTTCTCGACTTTTCTTACATATCGTAACCTCCCGGTAACCTGAACGACTGTTCTCGACTTATTTCGATGCCTGTCATAGTCTTTAGAGAAAACTTGCTACATTTTCCCATTAGCTCTCACAGAGTCATGACAAGACACCATGGCTTTTGATATACCAGTCATGGGGCACTGGTTGGGATGAGGAAAAAACAATCAGAGAATGGAAGCACCAAGAAGGCTCGATCCTGCGACTAAAGCACCTCAGGCCAACGCTCTGACTGAGCAAGATCCTTCCTGAATGTCAAGCTGGTTCACAAAATTACAGGTTCTAACTACTAGTATACTAATGGGTGTATACTGCCAAATCAAATCCCATAGACGACAATAGTAACATATGTGGCTAAAACTCCTACCTGCAACGTATCAACCGACAAACGCCACGGATATAAATACTACCACCCCTCACACTTAAAGTGAATCGGAAAACAATGGGGGTCAAGCTGCTCGTTTCTGAGATAACGGGTAGCGTCTATGACTACCCTAGTTCCGCACAAAATTCGAGTACTTTTTTTTTACAGGTTCCCCATACCCCAAGGCTACTTGACACATTGGTACTAGATGAAATAAAATTGCATTTTTTTTTAACCCAGATAAAACTATTATTTTTTACAACCAACACACTCACATTTATAACCAATCACAGGACTTGTGGTGTTCACTTCTCTATTAAAAGTTCGGTGCACCTCAAACTTTGACCCAGCCGGAAGTTATTTGGTCTAGTACTACCTATACTGATAACATACATTTTTCAAAAAGTGTCCAGCTATGTGTCTTTATGACAACCAGGATCTGGTGTATTCTGGCATAAACTGACAACCTCACTGAAACTGTTGTTTCTACAGTGCAACCTAATATAATGTACACCTCAAAAAACATATATATTGCATATAGTTTTGTACAAATGCAATATGTCATATTAAACAACAAAATGTTTTAAAATAAAACTCCTGAAGATATTTACTTTCAGTTGGGTGTGTGTACTCAGGTGTATATATATAGAGACAACAAAGATAGTCAGAGTACCTCTACACCTTTAAAGAATTCCATTAAAACACATGCACATGATTGACCCCTAGATTATGAAGACTGTAACAGGCACATCAAAGAAATATCAGTATTAAAAAAATACACTGTCTGAGGAAGGAAACACAAACATGACTGTACCTGTTTGAAGTAATGACTTAATGTCCTGAACATTAGTGTTGGGAGGAAATCCTGTATGCTGGGTGTGGGTGTCTTCAAGTTACCAGGTGTGGGAATTTCAAATCCATCGGCCATGCTGATTTTCATAATGAACCATGAAAACCATTGGCAGCCACCAATATTCCTGACTATATTTTATTTATAGCCTACTGTAGTTGGAGGTTTTAATAGTTGTGATATCTGGAATTATCATGCAGCATTCACACATTTATTTTTGATTAATTACTGAAAAAAACTATTTTTAAATGACAAAATTACCTGAACATCTATTTTCTTGCATTATTTTCTAATCCGGATGAATACAATATGTATATTAGATGTATTCCTACAATCTGTAATCCAGCATTTTAACAATAAAATAAATTATCAACTTAATCCAAGGCAGATAATCAAATCTGAAAAAATTGGTTCTGAATCTAGTATAAACTCAAAATGCTTTTCATGAGAGCTAACTAAGTGAATATTAAGAAAGAAAAATGATCTGGAGATCTAAGTATATGTTTAACAACCTTATTGTTATGTACAAATAAGAATAGAAGGCACAATAGTGACAACAAATTTAATTATGTTTTTGGTAAAGTTTTTCTTCAAATTTACTTTAAACTTTTTCATAAAACTACTATTTTGTCTAAAATATAACTTAGCATCCTATAAATATGTCAAAATGACAATAAAAATCAAGTTCTTTACAAATTTGAGTTTTCAGAACTTCATACATAAAAAATTAACAATGTTAATGGAAACTAAAGACATTAACCCACTATTGGCACATGCTATTTTTAATATAAAAATAAATTGCTATTAAAATCTTAGTTCAGGTTGCCTATATATAATACCATATTTAAGAGCAGTTGTATATGGCAAGTCAAATACCATGTAAAAACGAAATTATTGAAATCTTTACAGTATGAATTATAGACCAAAACCAACTTTTCTTCAGTGCTAACTTTGATTCAAACTCCATTCAGAGCCATGTACAGAGATTATTGTCAAGGTCAAGGTCATTGTGAACTTGCATGGTCGAGTGATGGCTAATTAATCAACCAGTATAGTTTAATTAAATAAAATGACAAAATCATAATATTTTTTATTATGCACTGAATATGTGCTATAGGGTGTATACTACCAAATCAAATCCCATAGACGACTATAGTAACATATGTGGCTAAAACTCCTACCTGCAACGTATCAACCGACATAAACGCCATGGATATAAATACTACCACCCCTCACACTTAAAGTGAATCAGAAAAAAATGGGGGTCAAGCTGCTCGTTTCTGAGATAACGGGTAGCGTCTATGACTACCCTAGTTCCGCACAAAATTCGAGTACTTTTTTTTTACAGGTATCCCATACATGTTTCAAGCACAAGGCTACTTGACACATTGGTACTAGATGAAATAAATTGCGTTTTTTTTTAACCCAGATAAAACTATTATTTTTTACAACCAACACACTCATATTTATAACCAATCACAGGACTTGTGGTGTTCACTTCTCTATCAAAAGTTCGGTGCACCTCGAACTTTGACCCAGCCGGAAGTTATTTGGTCTAGTACTACCTATAACACATAAATATGATCTACAACCAATTTATTTTAAAAAATCGTAAGGAACCTATATTGTGCACACTAGTTTATCAGCTCAAAATAAGCTGTAGTCAGAGTAACCAATTAGTAGGGTATGTCGTATTTCTCAATCATAACTGATTTAGTTACAACTCCTGTTACAAAATTTCAACTTGAAGGTAAAATAGGTTGTTAATCAGAATGGATTTTACTGAACATCAGTCAAATGGCATTCATTAATAACAAATGTTACAATAATGCTAAAAACGTCATGTGTTCAAATCATGATGCTTGAAAGCAATCTCAACATGTGAATTTTCAATGACAAAGATGGTGGACAAATTATATCAAGAACTTTGTAACCAATGGATCATATTTATCACCAAAATTTATGGTCAGTAAATTGTGTTCGGATGTTTAGTACGACCCATTTAATTCTCAGAATATGTTAATGAAATAAAAAAAATATGATAACCTAATTAGAAATATGTTAGTTCGTTTGGGTAATATGTCTTACAGTCAGTGCCGTTGCCTGAGAAAATCACGAAAACCATGTATCAGTTACGGGAAAAAAACAAATCGTAACTGATACAACTGAGCAATTGTTTTTGACTGACTTCAAGTGCTGGTTTATTTGTGGATTATTGTGTGCCACTGGGTTTTGATCATTTCCTTTTCAATTTTTAAGACTTGGTAACTACTGATTAAACATTATTAAGCATTTTTCTTGTCATTATTTTCTAATTTAGCCAGTGACAGAAAGTAGCACAGTAAACAATCTGATTAAAATTAACTCTACTGGTCTACCAGTAGATCTAACAGCATTGCGTGGACTCCCATGACCAGGTAACATTTTATCTATAAATAACAATTTAAATATCAACCAATTACACTTTTATAACGTTATTTGGGAGCATACAAACTCTAAAAATATCGGGTGAGACTATTTATGCAATAGGCGAACTTGTAGGTCTATTTCAACATTTAAAAAAAAAAGGGACGAAAAGTGCAGTAATAAACTCTGGATTGTATTCTAGTATAAACAGATTTTATGGCTATAGCATCACAGGGTTTTTGTTTTCGCCTTGAAACAAAGTTTATATAAAATTTTATATTGAAATTAGTTTCCAGCAGACTTCGTAATTCACCCAATCATTTCGTATACCCTCGGCATAATCCCAAATGTTTTAAAATTCTTTTCAAATCACTGGCATGATTTTGCAAGCAAGGTTTTGAATGATCGAATGAAAGGTCATCTGGACATGAGTTCCAGCGGTGTGCTGTTAGATCCACAGGTAATAGTAATTAACCAGTGGAGCTAATTTTAATTAGATTGCACAATGAAGAGAACATGCCTGATGTGCAACAGGTCTCAGGATCACAGATGAGAATGCCCACTCCCCCAAAATCCTGAAAATTAAAGCAGTTTATTTAGAAAATTGTCTAAAAGACATAACGTTTAGCAGGTTATAAATAATAATGCACGGCAGTCACGGCAGAAAGTATGTAATTTTATCACTTTGGAAAACAGACCTACCTGGTGACACGTGACAAGAATAGCTGCAACAGCAAATGCTCCAGCAATACCCTGAGCAGCCTGAGTCTGTAGAAATATGAGTGGCTCTGGCTCCAACGTGGAATTAGATGTGCTGTTGGGAACAATGCTGGTGATGTCGGATGTCACTGGTGTCGGCAACGTGGAGGTCAACTTTGTTGTTGCTGCTGTTGTGGTTGTGCTGAGCACAGTGCTCGAACTGATATTGGAAGTTGTCATCTTAAAAAAACAAAAAAAACCATGAACAAATAAAACACTGCTTTGAAAGACAAAATTTACTGTAATCTAATGTTGAAAAATGTAAAGATGTGTTAACTTCAAGAATTATAAAATGGCACCCAATTTCTGTAATATTAATTTTGTTTGTTTGTTTTGTTTAACGACACCACTAGAGCACATTTATTTATTAATCATGGCTATTGGATATCAAACATTTGGTAATTTTGACCTGTACCCTTCGAGAGGAAATTCATATTGTTTTTTCATTAGTAGCAAGGGCTCTTTCATATGCACCATCCCACAGACAGGATAGCATATACCATGGCCTTTGATATACCAGTTGTGGTGCACTGGCTGGGACAAGAAATAGCCCAATGGGCCCACCAATGGGGATCGATCCCAAACTGACTGCACATCAAGCGAGCACTTTACCACCCTTCATATTAATTTAAAACGATTCAACATCACTAATTTCCGTAAGTTTTTACTGAGATGAAATCGTCTACAGTTCCAGAACTACAATGTATGCAAACTACTTTGATATTTATTGTGAACAAAAAAAAATGTAGGCATCACATTGCGATATTTTTACAGATTTTAATGTCATCTGTTATTTTCGTTTCAACACATTCCCATCTGAACTGTTATATATATAATGGACAATGCACTCTTGCTTGCAAGATGTTTTTATAATTTTGTTTGAATAGAAGATTAGAATTTGCACTTTTAGCAATAATTAGTGACCATACATTCCAGCCTGCACACCTCATTCAGGACATTTTAATTGTATTCAACAATGGCTTGTTAATGTATTTGTGGGTTTGTAACTGAACATTGCTTTTTGGGGGTATTAGTTTAATTGGGACATCTCGTACAGTTTTGGCATTTCCGTAACTGAAACTGCACATGTTCAAAATTAACATTTGTTGCATTTTATTATCAACATTGCAATTTTTATTCAGTGTATATAAATATTATTATAAGAAAGTCAAGATATGCCCCATCCAGTCACATTTATTTGATGTTAAGCACAGAAATCAGACTGAGTCAACCGAGAGCACTCAGCTTTCAGAATATGCCCAATAAGAACATGACAGCAATTTTCATAGGCATGGGATTCAGAGGCAAAGAACAATAAGTACCGATTTCGATTACTGGAAATATGCAGATCTATCGAGACCAAACGAAACAGAATTGACAATTTGATACATATCACTATATGTAACGAGTCTGTAAATGACAAAACTGCATTTCCATTTAAAAAGGATTTCTAGTGAAGGATGAAGGAGATCATAAGAGTTAGAATGTCACGTCCTGGATTAAATCATTATCATGGAATGGCCCTATGTCAAATTAATTTTGTTGCGCAATAAATTGACACTTTAGTAGGTTTAAATAGCAAAAAAAACCTGACAGCATTTAAAATTTGCTCACATCCAGTGTTCGAAATAAGCACTTATCCGTTTGTCCTGACAAGTGAAAATCTCCTCGGACAAACAAAATATACCTTGGTGGTTGTCCAGTGGACAAGTAAAAAGGTTCAATGAAGTTTCATTTTGAAAAGCAAAATATTTATTTGGACAAGTGAATATATTGTCGGACAAGTTGATTTCTAGACTTGAAACATTCCCTACTTTACTTTAAGCTAATACAATTTTACTAAATAATAGTAATAAGCGGATATGTCACGAAAAGATGGAGATAGAGCTAAAAACACTAACATTGTGGGTGGGGGGACGTGGGCAGGATATTCATATTTACAAAATAGACTTAACTGCAACATTTAACAAACAAAAAATTCACTAGCCATCGGGCATGGCAATAGTAGTTATTTACTAAAGTAGTGTCGGAAATAGAATAAAACTGATTTTCGTCGATTTTGTCTTTCATATTAAACTGACACGTAAATATTTTGTAAATATTTAATGATATTCTACCTAATTTAGCTTTTACTTGTTTGGGCTCTCATTGATGTACAAGGTGGTATTTACTCTTGAAATTAAAAGAAAGATGTCAATAAACAGGTACTTTATTGGAACAGACTATAATAAATTTTTATCCACGTGTCAATTTTATTTATCTTTAAACAAACTTTTAATTTAAAACTGCAAGTTAACTGAATATTCTGAATTGCAGCTTAAGTTATTAATTATGATCAGCATATTTAGTGAATACGAATTCAATATAAGTACATTAGAAATTTACATAATCTTGCAGCCACTTAAAGGTGCTATATCATAGTTATATGTGAGCATCTGTTTGTGATAAAGAGTCTCCAATAAAAATGTATTTTCTACTAGTAGATAAAATTATATTGTTAGAATCATTTATGGGCATATAGCTGAAGGTGTAGTCTTTACATTTTAAAGCAAAATTTAATTTTAAAAAATTTATTTGCAATAGCTGTGATTATGCAACCTGGAGATAGCACCTTTAATACATGTACATAGCACATTTAATACCGGTATAATACCGGGGATTGTCCGATACCCCAACCCCTAACTCCCCAAACATGGTACTTAATATGTTTGCTTCAAACATTCAAACGAAGTACCTTATGACTGGTACCGCATGACTGCGCATAATAAACCCTCATGAGTTTATAATAAAAAGACCATCCTGAGTTTGTAGCTATATTATCAAGCTGTCGGCTAGTCTAATCTGTTATAAATAAAACTTGCTTCGAATTTAAATAGATATATATGCAATACAGTTACATTTCTGACCATTCTCAGGTCGGTAGCAACCAAGACGTCGGAGGGGAGGACTATAGCCCCACTTTTACACACTCGGTTTAAAATATGGCTTTTGCCCCACCCCCACCAACTAGACTGTGTCCCTCCACTACATATTGAGTTAAAAAGGGGCTGTATAACATAAAAGTGAGGAGGCAAAATGCAGTAAGAACGTATATTATACAACGCAGAGTACGCACATGACTATTGTCCGAACCAAATTGTTAACAACTACAAAAAATTACTCTCCTACCATTAATTGCCGTTAGATTTCCTCCAAAGTTTGTCCAGACACAAATCGCAAAAAAAACATTACAAATATACAGATTCCACACGAGACTGCAACGATGTCGCCGATATTGTCTTTGCTGAGATTGCATAGGGAAAAATACAAGCAGTTTTCTGCCGTCTGCCATGTTGCTTGTTTATGGAATACTCTTCAAGAGGGGTGAAAGCCTCCCAAAGTATGTGACACAATTAATATGAAATCGATGATCTCTAGTGGTATCATTAAAATAATAATAATAATAATAATAATAATAATAATAATTAAACAAAATAATATGACATCATCACGTTTGCTTTTATATCTAACATGTTATGACGTTGTTAGATAAGTCCTATCCTTTCACCCCTCTTAAAGAATATTCCATAAAAAGTCAAAATGGCAGCTGATACAAAATTACATGCTTTTTTCCCTACGCGCTCTCAGTGAAGTCGATATTATAGGTGACATGGTTATCATCTGGTATGTGGAATCATTGTCATTGTAATGTTTTTTTCAAGATTTGTGTCTGGACAAACTTTGGAGGAAATCTAACGGCAATTAAAGGTAGGAGAGTAATTTTTTGTAGTTGTTAACAATTTGGTTTGGACAATAGTTCCATCGAGTGGTACTAACTAAATAAAGTGCTAAAGAACACTAGCTGACAGTTAAAATGGCAGCTGAAACACATCTGTGGTTTATCGCAAACATAACTGTATTCAAGGTTAACTTTACACAACATCTGAAGTAACTTTCAATGGACAAATATTGAATGGACACATTTAATAATATTAATAACAATAATTGAGTACTCATATGACTTTTTTAATGATCATTGGCCAATGTAAATGTCTTACCACTGGAATAAAAGCCACTCGAAAAACAATGGCATTTAAACATAAATTTGCTAATTATTTTTTACCGTAATCATTACGGTAATGATGAAGTTCTGCCAAGACTGTCAAAATTCAACAGACCAGGCTATTCCGTTCGATTCATTCAGAAATTATCAATACAGTAAATGAGTTACAACCATTTTAGTATTTGCTAATTACATACCTTTATGTGCTAAAATATACAGCAAAAATTAAGCTACATATCTTGGTGTAGCTACAAACTGGACAATATTGTACAAAACAACAAATCTATTCATCTCTTCCGCAAATGGCGAGATACAGGAAGTGACGTACAACCACCTGATTGTGACGTATTGGCTATTAGATACGACGATATTTGCCAGCAATGATACTATCGACTTGGAATCAACTTGGCGTAATTTATGAAACTGAGATTTACGCATATGTTAAAAACTGAAAATTTGCACAAAGAAAAAAAAAAAGAGACACAATCATTTACAGCATAATATTTTAACAGTATTTTATACACTTTATTTAATAAAAGACAGAAACAATTGGATCTGAAGAAAGTTGCAAGATTGACTTGATTTATTGATCTTTATCATGATGGGCTATAAAAACCATTCATTGGTTGCTATAGTAACCGAAATACCAAAATGCCCTAAATATTACATACGGACTAACATTTTGTTGAGTAAACTATTTTTACCACGTGACCTCATATAATATAATTATTAATTTATTAACAATAAAAGCTAAATAGTTTTGCTTCGCAAACCCAAATCTAAACTGAATAGAGGGATAATTTCGCTTCGTTACACGTTGTCATTTCATTATTTTCCATTGACATCGAGTGCAGAGAGTAATTCACATTTCAAGTTTGTTTTTTAAGTTGTTGATGTTGATGATGTTGTTGTTGTTGCTGTTGTTGTTTTTAACGTTCGACACCACTAGAACACGTTGATGTCAAACATTTTGTAATTTTTATATAATATTATAGTCTTAGCGAAGAAAACCGCTACATTTTTCCATTTCAAAAGTTAAATTTTGTTTTGTTTAACGACACCACTAGAGCACATTGAGATATTAATCTTAAATTCCATTTTAAATGCGTTGCTGGGGATGGGTAATTACATTATCATTAATAATTAGTTCGAACTATTTTTGATCTCAAGCACGGGGTGGGATTCATCTCAGTCCTTAGATGGTACCTAGAGCACTGGCTTGAGTTGCTTTGGTCGCAGGATTGTTACACCCAGATATTATCTAATTGTTTATATCAAAGGCCATGGGATGTGTTAGAGAACGAATTTGTGTCCAATAAACTTCCACAATTAGAAATAGTGGGAATTTTGATTTGTTTTAAGTAAGACTTAATACATAATAAGAGGGGCCTAATAAAATTGTCGACATTTTGGGATGGCGCCATCCGCCCTAGCCCGAGTACTCTGACTGTAAGAGAGCTAGACGGACATTTGGACATAAACACGCTCTGTTTATGTCCAAATGTCCGTCTAGCTCTCTTACAGTCAGAGTACTCGGGCTACATCCGCCCCTGCCGCCCCAGCTGTCGTGGGCCAGGGTGTATTGTGACCAGTTTGTAGGCTATCCTAAATATAAAAAGACCCGTTTACTTGTTTTGTCAACGGTCCCATCTCCCACTCACCCCGGCCCTTTTCTATCCTGGACGAAGGAGTCGGTCGAGGCCGGCACCTGTACCTATGACAGGCGTGCACTAAAACAGTGCACGTTGAACCCTATGACCTGACATACCTGACCTGACCTTTTTGGCAACGACTCATCCCCCTCCCTCTCCCTTCCTCACTCCATATCCTAAGTGTTGAAATAACAATATGCTGGACAGCTATAATAACTTACCGCGGTGGCGCAGTGGTTAAGCCATCGGACCACAGGCTGGTAGGTACAAGGTTCGCAGCCCGGTACTGGTTCCAACCCAGAGTGAGTTCTCAAGGGCTCAATGGGTAGGTGTAAGGCCACTACACCCTCATCTCACTAACCACTAACCAAGAACTAACTTACTGTCCTGGACAGACAGCCCAGATAGCTGAGGTGTGTGCCCAGGAAAGTGTGCTTGAACCTTAATTGGACATAAATGCAAAAATAAGTTGAAATGATATGAAATGAAGACAACTAATAGCCGTTGTTTAAAATACGTTATTTTGTGTGGCGGTCAGGTCAGGTCAGGACATAGGGTTTTACGTGCACATTCAGAACAAGCTGTTGTAACGCACACCTGTCATGGGCTCAGGTGCCGTCCTGTGCCGACTCCCCCGTCCAGTACAGGAAAAGCGTGTGGGTGGGAGAAGGAACAGCCCGCAATTTTCGTGTTATTGAATTTTGAATATCCCGTAGGAAAACGAAAATACTGCGCAAATTTCTTGAAGTAATTTTGGCACGTTTTGGAAAAATTCATCATAAGAGAAATTTGTGTGATCAGAGTGATGGCAGTCTCAAAATGTTTTATAAGCATGGATGCTAGTGGAAATAGTTGTGTCCCTTTAGTAGATCTTGTAACTGTATGACTTCCGTCAACATAAATTTGGCGCGACTTCGTGAAACTTGAAAGGCGAAAAGTGATGAATACGCGACTGACAACAACCAACTAATAATGCAGAAATCTATTATGTTGGTTTCGTTTTTTTGTGTATTTATGTCACGATTGTTTGTTGGTAACAGGGAACTCGCAACCGAGAAATACAAGTGAAACGTCGAGTTTGATTAGGATTGTCTCTTGACTCGCGAGGGTTGAGAATGGGATTTTCATTTCTTCAAGTGACAAGTCTTGCCCGTTTTTTGGAAAGACTTCCGAACGTTCCAGCATGTATGCTAATACATGTACTATCATAACCCTAACTAAACCTAAACCTAAGCCTGAATGAACTGAATACTGGAACGTTTGGAAGTCTTGCCTTCTGTCACATGCAATATGCCTTCTGTCACATGCAATATGCCACAATTTGGCAAAAGTACCGTATTTTCCCCACCTCTATTTTAAAGAAATATTTCTTGGAATTAGTTTAAGGTTAGGGTTAGGGTTAGCGATAGTTATATACAATATATTTTAAAACAATTTGTTCTGTAAAACCAACATGAAGTTTATATTTCGTAATCCAGTATCGCTATGTTTTGCCTTTGAAAAATTAGACATTTTGACTATTCTGTATAAAATTTCTTCCACACGGGTGCTTTTGATGGTGTTTTTGGAAGAAATATAGCACAGAAGACCGAATGAGGCATCATGGGACTAAATCTTTGTTTTATTCCGTACACGTTCGGTTCATTCCGTCAAAATACACCCTATGAGATTTATAAGTATTAAAATGCAGTTTCACTTGTTGATCCACTGCATGGTCGAGTGGATACAGTGGTCGGCTACAGTCCCGATGGTCTGGAGTTCGAATCCAGGCCTAGCACTACATCGTTTGTAATGTTTAATGCAATACTCAGTTCATATGGTTAATTCAATACCCCAATAGTGGGGGAAATACGGTACTCTTTCCAGAAAACGATTCCGAAACTGATCATGAGATGGGTCATGTGTGATCGTTCATTTTCATAGTAATATTTTAACAAGACAAAACAAAAAAGTACTAAAATAATCCTGGGACAACAGTGTAGTGTTTATGGGCTACACAATGAGGTCATGGGTGGTCTATAAATAGCGGGGTCAACTATCTGCATCTATTGCGCCGAATCACTGGACATGCAAATCGTTTTGGATACATGGGGGCGTCTATTATGCACCATTTTAAAATGTTTATTTACTACAGACAAAAAACAATTTGTAGTGTATTTCTGATTATGCACTGCTTCGTTGGTGAGAGACATATTTTGTTAAGTATTTCACAGTGTTCAAATAGAAAATGGTCTTTGAATGCTTAGGTGCGCCGATACACCGGACAGCACTGTAATTTAAATATTGACCAATCACACTTCGCCTTTTATAACGTTTGGGAGCATACAAATTCTAAAAATATCGGGTGAGTCTATTTTAGTGGCTGCAGTACAGCGAACCATACCAGTACGTACGGGGTGGGTTATCAGTCTTCAATTTTACATTAAAAATTATTTATTTATTTATAAAATTTAAAAAAACGAAATCAGTCTTCAGTTTTACATTACAAATTATTTATTTTATAAAATAAAACATGTTTTAAGGCATTCGTAATTCACACGAAACATGTCGTATACCCTCAGGATAATTCGGAATGTTTTCAAATTATTTTTAAATCACTGGCAGGATTCTGCAAGTAAGGTTTTGATTGGTGGACATGAGCTCCAACTGGCTGTCTTTAGATCCACATGTAATAGTGGAGCTAATTTTAATTAGATTGAATATGCTATTATGATTAAGAAATAGTTGGGCACCAGTAATCTTTGACCCATCCATAACATCAATATGCCTACTGATGTAACTTTATTCAAGTTTATATACAAGCATCGGGCCACCATATTCGAGAACATTAGCCCGAGTACTCTGACTGTAAGAGAGCTAGACGGACATTTGGACATAAATACGCTCTCATTACAGTCAGAGACCAAGCTATGTATTTTTTTGGCAATTCCCGACAACCAAAAAGTTGGCAAAGATTTCCGCTCTAATACCACAACAATCCTATGTTTGACATCAAATACCGTTACATCGATCATTTTCGAGTTAACTGATTAAAAAAAATCCACATATTAATCACTACTACACATACTACAGAAAGAAATCCTACAGCACCCATATACTAGAATATCTGCTGTATGTCAAAATTACCAAATGTTTGACATTCAAGCCTGATTAATAGGAACTGATTAATAAATCAATATGCTCTTGTGGTGTCGTTAAACAGCAAGCTGTAACTTTAGGACTCCAATTTAATGATGACCATGCACTATGATGCAGCAACTTGCCACAGTGCCCTATAGTCATGTTTCTTCTGTTTGGTCATCATACTTGAGTGTGACTCCTGAAAGTTGTTTTATTATGAAAACATGAAACCCCTCAATTTTATTTTGAATGGGTTATACATAAATGAGAATCCCCTGGATTTATCTGGAATTCCGGATTTTTGCCCTACCCGATTTTGTTCCGGGTTTTGTCAGTTTTATACCAACCCAGAAATCTGGATTCACCCAGTAATCCGGATTTTATACCAACCATCATTTCGGCGTTTCCAACATTGCCGCGGTTATATTATCCACTTGTTATCTTCATGATCCTTGGTGTTTTTTATCTAAATGTGCGTACTTGTTTTGACAAAAGCGATGAACGCCGGTCGATGTGCTGTCAGGTAACCTGTTGGACAAACAAATAACAGCAGCGAATTTGTTGGCAAATTCCAATAAGGCAGGCACTGTTTTTTCTGCATCATTTAAACATGGGGTGGGACGTAGCCCAGTGGTAAAGCACTCGCTCGATGCACAGTCAGATCGATCCCTGTTGGTGGGCTCATTGGGCTATTTCTCGTTCCAATCAGTGCACCACGACTGGCATATCAAAGGCCGTGATATGTACTACCCTGTCTGTGGGATGGTGCATATAAAAGATCCCTTGCTGCTAATTCTCTCAATATCTGTGTGGTCCTCAACAATATGTCTGACGCCATATAGCCGTAAATAAAATGTGTTGAGAGTGTCGTTAAATAAAACATTTCCTTCCTGCATTTAAACATAATATTGATTAGGGACAAAAAATACTTCTGAATTTTAATGTAGCATTTAGCTATAGCCTACATCCAAAGACTTGACATAAAATGTACAAAACAAAATTGTAGAACACTTTTTTCTTCTGGTACACATTTTTAATAAATGATTAATAATACTACATACATAATAATTCGATATTTGGTGCAAAATCCAATCTGTTTTTATATATTAAATCGCAAAGTCAACAAAACACTTACAAAAAACCGCAAAAAACGCAAAAACAAAACAAAAAAACCCCAACCACACCATGCACAATGTGTGTGTCAACTATTAAAACAAATATAAACTGTATTATGAAAATTAAAGGGACCGACCCTAGTTTCAGCCCATGAAAATGCACACTAAGTTTAGTTAATGTACAAACCTGTAAAACATTTGGATAAAGTTACAATTGAGTGAAACATGAGTTTGTGACTTTGAAATGGTGAAATACCCTCTAAAGGTAAGACTAAAACTCGACTCCATAACTGTTATTTGTCAAACGCAAGTGCGTTTTTATAAATATGAGAAATGCATTTTGTGATATTAAAAACACCGGGATGACCAAGAACACTTCGAATGTACAGAAATAGATAATCTAACCAACACAATCTAAGTAAAGTATGATTTCAGTTATCAAAAACGGCTATAATAGTAAAAAATATTCCTTAGTGTTTAAAAACTAGGGTATGTCCCTTTAAGATAAATAAAATATTGCGAAACAACAACAAAAAAAAAAGAAAAAAAGAACCAAAAACCTTAAAATTATTTAAACTGATAATTATAATTTTTTTTTTTTTACTCAGATGCTCATCTTTCCTGGAGTGCATGCCCCTGTACCTCCCTAGGAGTCATGACTGCATTGCATTATTATTTATAATCTTTTAACAATTTGTCTAAATAAAGGGCTGTAATTTTCAGGATTTTGTGGGATGGGGCATTCTCATCTATGGTTATATTAAGATACTTGTTGTAGTTTGCCTTGTTGCCGTGCCTCAAAATTTCTCCATCAGTCTAAGCCAGATAGCCTTGCCCACTAATTTGCCAAATTCAAGGCCTGTTCCTTTAATACTTAATCAAGCAAGCACTAAGCCAGCCGATTTTCCATGTGTTTTGTTAGCTAGACTAGGAATAATTGCAGGTAACATTTACCATGACTATGAATCGATTATAGGTTAATTATAATTGATAATCACATTGCTAGAATTTGTCTGATCAGCTTTGATTTATAATCACTACTATTAACAATACTTCATAAGTACATGTGCATCTTGATTCTAGAGCTGGACGGTATTGAAATACCGGGTTCGCAGGGTTTCTGCCAGAGGGTAAAATAGGTATGGCGCTATACCCAATTTTTTTTGCATATTTAATTTTTTTAAGTTACCTTTTTGACAAAATTAATTACTCTTATCAATACTGTATGATTTTCTTAACCATAACCCTAAACATAACCAATTTTCTTCCTGGGGGAGTTCCCCCATACTCCGTTAACTGTGGTTGCATTCAATACCATAGTGCCATACCCAAAATTTTCTTTTTGGCAGAAACACCGAGTCTGGTATTGTTATTTTGAAGGTGATTTACCTCGGTATTGGTACAGTATTCAGTATTGACACAATACAGATGCCGATATGGAGACATATTTTTGGTATACTCTGCTTTAAATGCATGCCAGAGTTGTTAATGCTCAGCCACTAATTTTATACTTTACGTTGACACAAATGCAGGGGTATGTTTTTCTGTTGATTTTGAGCAAGAATGATGTCCAACCGTTCTTTTAGCCATTTTGAGTTCATCAGATATATTGTTAGTGTTTTACTAACTGGCGGAAAACAATTTTCAGTACCAAAATTTTGGTATTTTGAGATTTGCACGTATATGAAATCGGTATTGACATGATACCGATACCCAACGGTATATACTTGATTCATTATGGATATTGACTAGTTTGATGACCTTTCATTAAAACAGTTTTACCCTCTGAAGATTGTTTTCATATCCATGCTTGTTCCTTATTGCAGGTCATTTTTTTCGGCAAAGCTGCCTAAGAATGAAGAAGAAAAAAATGACAGGTGAGAATAGTTAACACACATGATAGGCCGAGGTGTTCCGAATCTAGTTTGCTGATTGCAAAAAAACAGAGATCATGATTTATTTTTTATTTTTTTAAGTTTTATTATAATTTATTTTTTTCCCTTCAAAAAATTTCAGGGTCGCTACATAAAATTAGGGTAGGTCAAGAAACTGGAAACATTGTTTTTTTTTAGACCTTACTAATTTTCTAAATAGTTTATTCAAAACTTGTGTTGTCTGTATTAAACATTTTTCACATTGTGGCTACCTAACTTTATTTTGTATGCACATCTACTTCGTATTTCTTTAATATTATTAGAATGTGGATAATTCAAGGAATATTTTATGAGCCAAAAACTAAATGATATAGCCACTTTGTATAAAAAAATAGCAATTGGCTAATTTTGTAATGGACAGGTGAGCCCTAGGGCTTTGTTTGAAAATGTTTCACAAGGTTGATTACATAGACGTATGGGCTCCCATTTTTTACTACACATTTTTACAGGGATTACAACTAATTTTGAGGGTAAAATCATGGAAATACATGGTAAAAAGGTCTCAGGTTAGTACAATTTGCCTGAATATCTATTATTTTTGCCAGAATTTAAGCTTTGCTCTAGCACTAGTGGGGACCTTGCCTTGCACAGTTATGGTTGATTATAGTGTATTGGCTGTAAAACTGTAGGCTATTGTCTTAGTTTACCATAATTAGTTCATTTTACTAGATAGTACATTCTCGTTTTAATGTCTGCAGTGAAAACAAAAAGGAGAAGATGGCAGAGAAGTCTAAGAAGAAGGAAACTCCTAAAAAGAAAGTGAAGACAAAATCTCCTCTAAAACAAAAGAACTCTTCTCCCAGCAAGGATCTCGATTCTCCGATCAAAGTGTCCACCAAAAAGAAGAGAGCGAGAGTTATTGAGAGTGATGATGAAGATGAAATAAATGAAGAGAAACAAAAAGGTAAGTAAATTATTCAGTATGTGGCATTTATAAAGCTAACGATTAATTTTTTTACAATGGTGCAGGAAATTGTGCAAGTAGGTCTAGGCTGGCGGGTGAGGTTTTTAGGGGGGTCGGTTTATGCTTATCCCCAAAATATACTACTCAAAAGAATTTAAGGGTCAAAAATTTATAACCAAATAAGTTTCAGAGTGTATTAGATTGATGATGTAAACTACACCAAAAATTTAATTTATTGTTCCATATTTACAAAAAACCCACAAATAAACGTCACTGTATACAAGAAAGTCACATGGCATGCTGTCAAAGTTGAAGGTTGTCAAACATGGATTTTACACATTAGAACATTTGTTTAATAGTGTGTGAATCCACCCCTGGCGCGAATACACTCGACACATCGTTGCCTCATGCTGTTGATCAGACGTCTGAAGAACTCTTGGGGAATGGCCTGCCACTCTGCCATAAGAAGTTGACCCAGATCATGAAGGTTGGCCGGAGGGGCATGGTTATCCCGAACTCTCCTGCCTAATTCGTCCCAGGCGTGCTCTATTGGGGCCAAGTCAGGCGAATATGCTGGCCAATCCATCCTGGCAATACCTTGTTGTCTGAGAAAGTCCGTTACCACCCTGGCGCGGTGGGGTCTGGCAGTGTCATCCTGCAGAACTGCCCCGCCGCCAATCTGCTGAAGGCCTGGGAGAACCAACGGCCGGATAATCTCATTCAGATAGCGGATTCCATTCAGATTGCCATCCACCACATAGAGGGGGGTCCTGTGGTGGATAGAGATGCCGCCCCACACCATGACGCTGCCACCACCGAACCGGTGACGTTGTCTAACGTTAACGTCAGCGAAGCGCTCCCCAGGACGTCTGTAGACACGAACCCGACGGTCGTTGAACTGAAGACTAAACCTGGACTCATCAGTGAACATCACTCGACCCCACTGAACACGTTGCCACCGCAGATGAAGCGTGCACCAGTGACGTCTGGCCGTTCTGTGACGTGGTAGGAGTGGTGGTCGAACAGCCTGGCGACGGCAGCGTAGATTATTGGCTCTCAGACGATTGCGTATGGTTTGATCAGACATTCGAGTTTCAGTCGCAGTCCGCAGATTGTCACGTAATCGGCGTGCAGTGGTTGTGCGTTGACGTAGAGCCATATTGGTGATGTAGCGATCCTCTCTATTTGTAGTGCTTCGGGGTCTTCCCGAACGTGGACGATTTGGAACAGAATTCGTTGCTTGGTACCGTTGTCACAGTCGGCTAACGACACTCTGACTGACACCAAGTCTCAAAGCAACATTTCTTTGCGTATTGCCATCCTGAAGCCAAGCAATAGCCCTTCATCGATCTTCGATAGTCAGTTGAAGTCGTACCATTGTCGAATTTGGAGTGTGCACCGTACACGAACGCAAGCTCCAATTATACGGAAATTCAGCATTGGGAACATGGAATACACGTGCAAAGCGTGCAAATGAAGCGCTTTGTGAAAAAGCAAGTTATGGGCACTTAGCAGACCTTTCGCTTTCGCCCTAATTTACGTGGAAATGTAAGCATGTTTTCACCATTAGAACTAGTCGACAGTGTCAATGACAGTGGATTTTAATTCATTTATGGGTTGCTTAGACCCACTTTCGTCAAAATGGAACAATACCATGCGTGACATTATGGTCTAGCTAATATAACTGACATTCAGAAAATAATGTCGAAAATATCGTCTGACCCTTAAATTCTTTTGAGTAGTATACATTAAAGAAATATAATTTTCTTTGGGCATGGAGATTTTGACATGCCTCCCCTCCTAATTCACACGCATATGATGCAGGGTTCGTACGAGTCATGGAAATCCTGGAAAGTCATGGAATTTGTAAATGTCATTTTCTAGTCCTGGAAAGTCCTGGAATTTTGATATTGGTCATGGAAAGTCATGGAAAATGAAAATCTATCTAAATACATTTTTACTACATATATTTTAAAAGTAATCATAAGTTTTAAAATTTAAGTGGTAAAAGTATTTAGATAAATTTTCATTTTCCATGAAAAATGAACTATACGATATTAGGTGACTAATGGAAATACATGTACCCCAAGCTTTACTCATTTTCGTAGGACAAAGGATCAGCATAACTTTTATATGTTTTGCATCATATTGAACAAAGCAAAGTAGCAACATTATTTACTTTATAGAAGTCACTTGATGCATGTAAAACATAAATGTGTATTTTAAAAATAGCCTGCCAGCAAAAACTTGCAAGTTAATTATTAAACTTGACCTTAAATACGAACTGCATTTAAATTAAAGTGCCAAGAACAATTTCCTTCTTTATTTTTTTTTTTAATTTCAAAATGTTTTTGTGTGAGAAAACAGAGTGTGTATAATAATCTTTATTATTTATAAAAACGTTATTATTAATATCTAAAATATCAGATGGTATAGGCCGAAATAGTACAAAAAAGGTTCTGTTCGTAATTGAGTTAAAATTAATTCTATACTTTTTTTAATTATGAATTTAGTTGAGATATATCTCACCTGCAGTACTCAGAAGGTTCATATTACTGTTTTTATTGAATAAAAATTAATACATTTGATGTCAGAATGAATGCATGGAACAGTTACAAAAAATGGTTTAAATAATGCACATGTATATCAATAAATTAATACGTTTTGTAATTTTAAGGTTTTTTATTCCCTCTGTGGTTTTGAGAGAATGTTGCCAATAAATCCCAGTAAAAACAATCTGAAAGTCATTTTTATTTTTATTTCCTTCATTCTGCCATTTTGAAAAAGATTGCCTGTAAACCAACAAATCAAATTGGATTACATATAAATCTTACATACATTTAGATTTTGTCAAGGATTGTAAAAAAAAAAAAATCTTTCAAAAGGTCATGGAAAATGCCATTAAACAGTCATGAAAAGTCATGGAATTTGGTTATTGATAAAGTGTATGAACCCTGTGATGGTGATGGCATCAACTTTTGTATTGTCTATAACATTTACTAGTTCATTACAAAAATAAACCCCTTTCAATAATTCCTGGTGATACCATGTTTGTTGTTGTTTTTTTTATATTAAATTACTACTTTGAATAAACAGCCTCCTGTTTTAAAACAGTGATTAACTATTTTCAGAGACAGCTGAAGTTACTAAAGAGGTCAAGAAGGAGGTGGTAGTAGATGAAAATGTGGCTGTGGTAGAAAAAGAAGAACTCAAACCACAAGAGACAGTCATGCCGACACCGTCTGTGGAGTCCCAGGTAAAACCTCTGAATCTTGTATTTTTGGTACTCGGGTAAAATATGAGACAGTTCTTGATATACTGATTACTTGTGATGGCAATTTGGTACAATAACAATGATAGACATACCATAGAATGTTTTTATTGTTTTCATGACACTGCTGACTGCTGTGAATTTCTAAGAATGGTAATTTTATTAGATGTATCGTATGTCAGCTGATGTCTGTCTGAGCAAATACCTTAAAATCACAAGCATTTTTTAATGTTAAAATTATAAGTAAGAATTTTTAAAATATAATTTTAAAAATGTTTTGGTGTTGCACAATAATGCTGTAGCAAAAGCAAGGAAAGATAAATAATCATCTTCATGCTATACCTGTTAGCATCTGAATGATAAACAAAAAAACTTGGAGATCTTACATGCATAATTCTGTTTTAAACAAGTTTATGTACTATTCTATTTTTGTCCAGAGTGACAAGAATTCCCAAGCATTTTCTCAGTCCCCATCTCGATCTTCTACCTCTGTTCCCGTTACTCCTGTCAAGTCACCGACTGTCATACCACCAAGAAAAACTGGTATGTAGTTAGACCACTGTTTTACTGGTTGTAAGAAAGATTTACGTATTTTTGAATTTATTTGTTAAGAAAAATCTCATGAGATCCAATAAAATATATTCAGAGTATGTACCTATTTTGGAAAAAATCTCATCCGTGACAAACATTTCAAAATCTCTTTATTGTCAGACTAAATACTACACCTCATTTACAAAATTAGTTAACGAAATTTAATTAAAAAAAAAAAATCCTTCAGCATGTCAGTTGATCTAATAAATGATTTAAGACATTTCAAAATCTATTTGTCACTTGTATTTGAACAGAAACTTTTTAAGTGTTATAATGACAAATTTAGATTACCATTTGTAATAGTTTACCATGTATTTATAAATGTTTTGATGATAGCACAGAAGTTTTAAAAATACGCTTATTCATAAATTATTACTATGCCATAAGCATTCGTAATTGTCACACATTTATGAAGTAAAAAAGTTTTATATTCTTATATTTTGTTTATATTGTTGTAATTTTATGTTAATTATTAAATTTTTATTGTCTGTACTGTTAGCCAGAAAGAGTTTTGGTAGCGCTGTGAAGAGAAAGAACATGGACCAGAGTCCCCAGTCACTTGGTGTTGAGAGTCCAGCCAAAAGAAAGAAGGAAATACACAATGGAACATCAGTCAGTTCCAGAGACTTGAAAACCGAGAAACAAGAGGTGAGATAAGATGACGCCATGGAAACAGGGGCGGGACATACCCCAGTGGCAAAGCGCTCGCTTGATGCGTGGTCGGTTTGGGATTGATCCCCATCTGTGGGCCCATTGGGCTATTTTTTGTTCCAGCTAGTGTTCCACAACTGGTGTTACAAAGGCTGTGCTATGTACTATCCTGTCTGTGGGATGGTGTATATAAAAGATCCAAAAAGAGTAGCTCATGAAGTGGTGACAGCGGGTTTTCTCTCTCAATGTCTGTGTGGTCCTTGACCATATGTCTGACGCCATTTAATCAGAAATAAAATGTGTTGAGTCCGTCATTAAATAAAACATTTCCTTCCTTCCATGGAAACAAATCACAAACATGGAAATGCAGCAACGGAACATTAGTCAGTTCCGGAGACTTGAACATATTCAATGAAGCAGAGCAGTATTATATGTCATATGTTACAATGGGAATTAATTTAATTCTAAATGAAATATCCTCTTTAGCAAAATATTTGGGTGCAGGGGAAAAAATCTTACTACAGACCATGCCATGAAAAAATTTGAAGGGAGTCATTAATTGCTTTTCTGACTCAGATTATTGAAAGCCAGTTAAGATATATTGAGTTAAAAATCACTCCTTGAACTAGCCAGAGTATTTGAACTTCCCTTAAACACAGGTTTGCATATTTGGCTGGCTTTACAGTTGACAAAGATACATTTGTTTAGTCTGATCTACAATTTGCTTTTCCATATTTATCTAAACCTGTTGCAAAGTACAACTGTCACCCCCCCCCCCCCCCCCCCCACACTATACCTCATAGTCTGGTCTAAGTGTCTCAATAGCCAGGAGACTAATCTTCAGTTGTGTCTATGATCCCCACATCCTTTTTCCTTTACTCTTACTTTTTGAATTTGTTGAATGACATATGGTCTAGAAGAAATCTTATTATTTTACTTCATCTGTTTTAGAGAGCTTAATAACACAGTGGTCAAGTGCTCGCCTAATGCATGATCAGTCTAGGGTTGATCCCCGCGGCTAGGCCCATTGGGCTATTTTTCATTCCAGCTAGTGCATCACAACTGGTACATCAAAAGCTGTGGTATGTGCTATCCTGTTTGGGATGGTGCATATAAAAGATTCCCTGCTACTAATTGAAAAATGTAGTCTGTTTCATCATCAAATAGCTGATGATTAATAAATCAATATGCTCTAGTGGTGTCATTAAACAAAACAAACTTTTTATCTGTTTTAGAGCCAGGAATCTTGCAGTGATTCAGAAGCTATGGAAGTAGATGGCACAGATCAAGAGGAAGATGACGAGAAAGACAATGTTGATATGAAGAAAGAAAACGACATTTCGAAATCTGAAACGTGTGAGGAAACAAAGGAAAAAGAAAGTAATCCTGCATCTGTTGATAAACCTATGGAGACTGGCAGTGAAACAGACGGCAAAATAAAAAGCAAAGAAAATGGTTTGGAAGATGAGAAAATGTCTACAAAGACTGGGTCCAAAGACGATCACAAAAAAGTGGCTAAAGAGGAAATTAAATCTGCCAATGAAACAGAGTCAGAAAATGAAAATGCCATTACAGGTAAATGTGAAGCCAGATAACTAGTTGCAAAAACATATCCTTATACTTATATCTAATAGTCTAACTGGAACATGTTTACCTCTTAAACTTAAATTGTATTCTACCCCAACAGTTTTTACTTGCCTGAGGTGAGCAGGCGACTGTTAATTTCTGTCCCCAATTTTAATTTTTTTAAAGACGTTTTTTTGAAATGTTTTTGCACTGCCTGACACTGACCAGTAATGTGCAGCAACATTTTATTATCTCCCTGTGGAGTCTATAACAAAGTTTATCTATAAAAAAAGAAAACATTTTGCATGAAAATTTTTCATCTGATGTTGGTTATATTTTATTATTACCCATATGCTTAAAATATCTTGGTTCATATCAAAGCGATATGTCCCTCTAGAATGTCAAGTGGGACATAACACTTCGTGACGTCATCGATTGGCGCACTGCAACCTTACAGGAACGTCAACCAAACAAGTTGAGTGATATAAATTAAGATTGATTATGGATAATAAAAGGATATTAATTTCGCTACCAATTCGTAACATGTTTATGTCCCTCGTGAAATAATTTTCATTGTCACTTTCTAAAGCTTGTGACAAGAGGGACATAAACATGATACGAAATGGAAGCTCGTTTAATATCCTGTAATTATCATATGTTAGAGCTGTGGATGAATTTTGGGTGGTAAACAGCTTTGTGTTATTAACAGTATAATTTTGCTGGGGTTATTTTTATTTTATTTTAAAAGACATACTGTCTTACTATTAAAAACCCAGGTATGATTGATTATGAGTTTGACATTCCATAAATAGTACAGTAGTAGATTCGGATAATTAAAACTGTTTCATGACAGTAGTTACGGAATATGTTGTTAATAATATGCTTTTGTCATTTTTAGATAAGGATGAAAATGTTAGTGTGAAAGAAGAAAAAAGTGACTCTGAAGACGGGACGATAAAGAAAAAAGAAATTCATAGTTTTTTCTGTATGTTATTTGTCTTGCAATCTTTAGATAGCAGTTTATGTTTTTTAATCTGACAGTTTATGATTAAACAAATAACAGACATGATTAGGAAAGTATACTGGAGAGAATAATCTGTCTACTTAAAAAGTGTTTTTATTACTCTCCAATGCTTAACTTTGTTGTTTCATGTAATGTGGCATTTTGTTAATTTATCATGTCTTATTTATGCATTTAAATTTGTTTTCTTGCCTGTTTTTACTTAAAATCTTTGTTATCATTGCAGCTCCAAGACAAACTGAAAAGTCAACAACAAAATCTAAAAAGTCTAAAGTTAAGTCTGAAAAGTCAGCAGTGAAATCTGAAAAATCAAAAGTAAAGTCTGAAAAATCAACAGTGAAGACTGAAAAATCTCAAGATGACGGGGAAGAAAGTAAAGCATCGACAAAATCTGTTGAAAAGGACAAGACCTCAGCAACATCTCCAGTGAAGTAAGACATGTTTAATTGTTTATTTGAATGCACATAATGCACAAATGTTTTATTTAACGACGCACTCAACACATTTTATTTACGGTTATATGGTGTCAGGCATATTGTTAAGGACCATACAGACATTGAGAGAGGAAACCTGCTGTCGCCACTTCATGGGCTACTCTTTTCGATTAGCAGCAAGGGATTTTTTATATGCACAGACAGGATAGTACATGCCACGGCCTTTGTTACACCAGTTTGTGGAGCACTGGATGGAATGAGAAATAGCCCAATAGGGCCACTGGTGAGGATCGATCCTAAACCGACCACGCATCAAGTGAGCGCTTTACCACTGGGTGATGTCCCACCCCAACATCATTTTGGCTTTGTTCACCATAAATATAACATCTTACTGTAACTTCTTCAAATACAGGTGCGTTAGTAGTTTTCAATAACAATTTTGTGTTGGAATTTTTCTAGCATTAATTTTTTTTAAACATCATGCATCCAGTTTAATGTTATTATAGGGAAAAGCAAAGTCACATCATTGAAACACTATTCCAATGCTTTGCCACATTAAAATAAAAACCGGTCTACTTACCTTGGCCCCTTTCAGAATAGTTCCAAATTGAGCAGTCAGTGCTGTTTACATGTCAATATGGTTTTATTTTTCATAATTTTCAGGGCTCTACACGGCAAGTAAAACACTCGCATTTCCGAGTAACTTTTGTTCACAGGCTTTTTTTTCTTCTTCACCTGAGCATATTATGTACAGGAAGTTTAGCTGGTAATATTGTAAAGTGATCGTGAGTTGGGCAGCTAATGTCTATTTGTATCTTTGGTACATTAAACTATTACTATACAATTATTGGTTAATGTGGGTGGAGGATTACAAGGTTCTATGTGCACAAAACGTCATTTTGAGAAATCGCCACTTGACGTTTGGAGCTGCAGAGAGGTCTTTGCTGATGGGTCGGGTAAAATTTTAACGTGCATATGTGCTACGAGAGCTTCACGCACGCCTGTCCCAGGCTTAATCTCCGACTTTCGCTAGTGACTAAGTCCGGGCCAGGAGTGGGGGGGGGGGGGGGGAAAGGGGGATGGGGGGCTGGCTAAGTTTGAGGTGGGCGGAATTTAGAATACAAATTTAGTAGTTAGGTCAGGGACCTAAGGCCAAATGAACCTGCTCATGTCTGGACTGAAAAAAAGAATTAAATCCAAAGTTAAAATTAGAATGCTCAGAATTTTATTTTTTAAGGTGATTTGAGCAATTTAGACGGGCTGCCAAAGTAAAGTGCATCAGACTGTTTACAAAAAAATTAACATAAAATTTTGAGCCACAGCCGAAAATATTTAAAGTCCAACTAAGCCCCCAAAAGGAGGTTACCTGTCCTAGGAACACATGAACAGTCTCCATCTGTGTCAGTGTCCTAACAGAAGGAACCGCCACTGTTAGTGGAGCTGACAGCTTTGGTCCACTCCTGGCGTGGGCTGCTGTCGCGTCGATCGGGGCGACGACACAGAAGGGACTGCCCCCGGTGGTTGGTCCCCCCGGCTTTGGTCCCCTCTGAGCAGCCCCTGTCGGTTTTGCCTTTTTCTTGGAAGCAGGTGGGATCGCCCCTGGCAGAAAAGCTGCCAGGTTTGGTCCCCCCTGAGTAGCCTTGGGTCGCCACCTCCTCCTCCTACTAGTCGGATCTCTTCGGTTTGTTGTCGCCGTAGATCAGCGTGACGATCGCCAAACTCCCGTCGTGCTGAATATGATACTTGGACAGGTGTACAAGTTCATGTAGTACGGCTCCTAGGGTTGGGGGTGGGGTAGAAAAATCTCCACAGCAGCAGAACACAACTTAATTTTTCGGATACTCGAGTAGAAGTGGTCTTTGCAATAGTTTTAATATAACATCAGTGTCTTAAAATACGATATTCTAGGACTGTTTACTATGTAGATAATTTTATTTTCTATCAAATAGGATGGATAACTCATTTTTGGAAAAATTGCAGATAGAACCTTGTAATTCTCAGGCCAGCTAAAGTGTTCCTTAGACTTCATGTTGTGTATATTCTCTTAAATAAGCACTTTATTAGCACAGATATGGAGTAGAATATGACTCAGAATTATTAAACATTGTACAAAAGACAACAATTATTATGAAGTATTGGAGCAACAGCATCAGTATGCAACCAGTGCATTTCCATACTCCATTTAACTGAACTGATAGATTTATCTTTCGCAGTAGGGTAAACAATCTTTCTTCGAAAAACGCTATATAGCAGAAACTAAACTTAAGTAAATGTTCATAACAGTACTTCTGGCTGGGTCAAAGTTCGAGGTGCACCCAAATTTTGATAGAGAAGTGAACTCCACAAGTCCTGTGATTGGTGATAGATGTGAGTGTGTTGGTTGTAAAAACAATATAGTTTCAAAACCGGCCTCGGTGGCGTCGTGGCAGGCCATCGGTCTACAGGCTGGTAGGTACTGGGTTCGGATCCCAGTCGAGGCATGGGATTTTTAATCCAGATACCGACTCCAAACCCTGAGTGAGTGCTCCGCAAGGCTCAATGGGTAGGTGTAAACCACTTGCACCGACCAGTGATCCATAACTGGTTCAACAAAGGCCATGGTTTGTGCTATCCTACCTGTGGGAAGCGCAAATAAAAGATCCCTTGCTGCCAATCGGAAGAGTAGCCCATGTAATGGCGACAGCAGGTTTCCTCTCAAAATCTGTGTGGTCCTTAACCATATGTCTGACGCCATATAACCGTAAATAAAATGTGTTGAGTGCGTCGTTAAATAAAACACTTCTTTCTTTCTTTCTTTCTTTCAATAGGGCAAAAAATGTATGCAATTTTTTTTCATCTAGTACCACTGTGTCAAGTAGCCTTGTGCTTGGAACATGTATGGGGTACCTGTAAAAAAAAGTACTCAAATTTTGTGCGGAACTAGGGTAGTCATAGACGCTACCCGTTATCTAATAAATGAGCAGCTTGACCCCCACTTTTTTCTGATTTACTTTAAGGGTGAGGGGTGGGAGTATTTATATCCGTGGTGTTTATGTCGATTGATATGTAGCAGATAGGAGTTTTAGCCACTATTAGTTACTATTGTTGTCATGGGATTTGATTTGGTAGTATACACGCTTCAGAGTTGAGTTTTATCATAGTTCATTAGAAAGTCTGGTCAATTATTGCATACTGTTCATTATGGCACCCAAATCATGCTCTAAGTCTACCCGGGTATAATGCATATACAAAACTCATATTTCTTTCTTTCTTTTTTAAGTGGTCGAATACTGGGGGGCATTGTCATACATTTATTTTATAACATTATATATTAGCTAAAACTGTGGTGAGTGGACGGAGAGATTTGGCTAGTGAATATATGTCATTTACTAGCTAGCAGCAAGTGAAATAAAACTTCTGCATTGGGCCCTGATTTTAAACATAATCTTAAGTTTAAGTTAAAAAGATGAAAGAATAAAAAGTACCATTCGTTAAATATATATCATATAAAACAAATACCATTGAATATGTGACATTTATTGTATATGATGACAAAACCATTGTGGGATCAGTAATTGCATTGACCTTACATAGTCATTGGAGGATTTATAAATCATGTGAAGGCATCCATGGTTAACATGGGACCATCCACTGGAAACTGACCGACTGCAAGATACTGAGGCAGGTCAGAATCCACCATCAGACCAACTAGTCTGTGTCCAGTTGCACAGTCTACATGGTACCATCCACTGGAAACTGACCGACTGCAAGATACTGAGGCAGGTCAGAATCCACCATCAGACCAACTAGCCAACTGTGTCCAGCTGTACGGTCTACATGGTACCATCCACTGGAAACTGACCGACTGCAAGATACTGAGGCAGGTCAGAATCCACCATCAGACCAACTAGCCAACTGTGTCCAGCTGTACGGTCTACATGGGACCATCCACTGGAAACTGACCGACTGCAAGATACTGAGGCAGGTCAGAATCCACCATCAGACCAACTGGCCAACTGTGTCCAGCTGTACGGTCTACATGGTACCATCCACTGGAAACTGACCGACTGCAAGATACTGAGGCAGGTCAGAATCCACCATCAGACCAACTAGCCAACTGTGTCCAGCTGCACAGTCTACATGGTACCAGACACTGGAAACTAACTGCAAGATACTGAGGCAGGTCAGAATCCACCATCAGACCAACTAGCCAACTGTGTCCAGCTGCACGGTCTACATGAGACCATCCACTGGAAACTGACTGACTGCAAGATACTGAGGCAGGTCAGAATCCACCATCAGACCAACTAGTATGTGTCCAGCTGCACAGTCTACATGGTACCATACACTGGAAACTAACTGCAAGATATTGAGGCAGGTCAGAATCCACCATCAGACCAACTAGCATGTGTCCAGCTGCACAGTCTACATTGGACCATCCACTGGAAACTGACCAACTGCAAGATACTGAGGCAGGTCAGAATCCACCATCAGACCAACTAGCCAACTGTGTCCAGCTGCACGGTCTGCATGGGACCATCCACTGGAAACTGACCAACTGTAAGATATTGAGGCAGGTCAGAATCCACCATCAGACCAACTAGTCTGTGTCCAGCTGCAGAGTCTACATGGTACCATCCACTGGACCAACTAGCCTGTGTCCAGCTGCACGGTCTACATGGGACCATCCACTGGAAACTGACCAACTGCAAGATATTGAGGCAGGTCAGAATCCACCATCAGACCAACTAGTCTGTGTCCAGCTGCAGAGTCTACATGGTACCATCCACTGGACCAACTAGCCTGTGTCCAGCTGCACGGTCTACATGGGACCATCCACTGGAAACTAACCAACTGCAAGATACTGAGGCAGGTCAGAATCCACCATCAGACCAACTAGGTAGTGTCCAGCTGCACGGTCTACATGGGACCATCCACTGGACCAACTAGCCTGTGTCCAGCTGCAAGATCTACATGAGACCATCCACTGAAAACTGACCGACTGCAAGATACTGAGGCAGGTCAGAATCCACCATCAGACCAACTAGTCTGTGTCCAGCTGCACGGTCTACGTGAGACCATCCACTGAAAACTGACTGACTGCAAGATACTGAGGCAGGTCAGAATCCACCATCAGACCAACTAGTCTGTGTCCAGCTGCACAGTCTACATGGGACCATCCACTGGACCAACTAACCTGTGTCCAGCTGGAAGAGTTAACTAAATAATTCAGTGTATTTTTTATTTTGTTTGGAAGATGTTGCAAAAGATCCTGTTAAAAAGATTGTCTCTTTAAAATGTTGCTATTTTTATTCACACCTCTGGCTGGACAGAGGAAAGATCTTCCTTTTTGGTATGTGACCCAGATGCTGTGATCTAAACCAGACCATATATTTTCAAAGCAATAGCATGAAATTGTCATAGGCTATGATGTCACTACAACACATCCCCATCGATTTAAGAATATCTTAGTACTAAGATTACCTTTATAAATATAGATGTCACAGTCGTGGAAGACATGATCATTAAGAGGCTTGCTGTACAAGTTATAGTTTTCAACTTTGTCATTTTGTCTGTCTGTCCCACATATAGTTTTCCGGATGTATGTTTTCGGCTTTGTTTTTGTCTCCGGGCGACGTTCGGGCTCCGGGCTGCAAATATGCTGAACAGTGTTGATACAGGCTTGGAACAGACAAGTTCTTTAACAAAAGTTTTGGTGCCATTCCCATCAACCATCTTAGATAATTGTCGTAATCCCCAGGTGTGAAGTGGTCACTGCAAATCGAATCCCATCTTGACGGTCCTTTCGTGTTCTGTTTAACAATGGTTCACCATGTTTCAAATTTGGAAGATATCTTCAAAATAATATTCCAAACATACAATTCAATTCAATAGAATAACATTTTTGCGTTTTAAAAATACACATGTTCCACTTCCATGTAAAATGACCGAAAGGCTGCGAATCACGTGTTCATGTTACGCTGGTTAGTGCATCACAGTGTCACGTGACTTGACTTTTGAAGTTCAGAGGCTTTTTGGCAAGCGATGGGAAAAACGTGACTTTATTGCGAATATATTAAAAATGGGTAAATTTGTTTTAATTTATTTTATTGATACTTCATATATATTGTAAAGGTATATGTAGATACCAAAAAATAGTGAATTACGTTTTTGATAAATGTAGAACTTTAAAGGTACAAAGTGTAATGAACATCAAAAATAATTAGATTTTAACCAAATTTAATATATTTACGCAACAGCATTTTCAAAATGTTCAGTTTATGTACCAAATATTGAACAGTATCCGGGTGTTCATCATCTTTGATAATACAGTATAACTAGTGTTTTCATTGTAAATTTGGCAAGGCATGGTAGACCATTTTTACCATTTTCAGGGCACTTTTTTTCTCATTAATAAAAATAAAACATCTAAAAAATATTTTTCCTACATTTATTTTTTTAACATAAAAATGCATCTTGTTGAGGTGTATCTTTGTGCCAAATATGAACAATGTACACCTCGGCATTAACATTCGGGATTTGTTCTTGTCCCCGGGCGATGTCCGGGCGATGGGCTGCAAATAGGCTGACCGCATTTGGCTCGACGGATCATCATTGGTGTACTAAGGTTCAAACTGATAGGGAAGTACCCCTAACGGATTTTCTCCTTCTTCCTCACCAATCGAGGTAGCATTAGAATAAATAGACAAATGCGACAAGTCCAAAATGTCCAAACTAACGTCCGATAAGAATGAGCTATTTTCCGAAGAATCATTACATGCTGTCGCCATGCTAACCTACTAATGAATGAGTGGAATTCACCTGATGCTACGTCACAGGTCAGATGTGGGTCAAATCGACTGGATCAGTGTTTTTTTCCCCGAGCGTTTTACAAAAAGTCGCTTTATTAATAATTGGGGTGGTATTTTTGTTTTTTATGGTTAATAATGTAATCTTTATGGGTTTTTTTTATATACTGTGTATTAATAATGTACCATGATTGTGGACATTTAAATCTGTCTTGTACAGAGAAAAGGTTTTAAATATTAAGTTATGTTATAAAATTTGTTTTGTTTAACGACATCACTAGAGCACATTGATTAATTGATCATAAGCTACTGGATGTCAAACTTTTCGTCATTCCGACTCGTAGTCAGAAGAAACCTGCTACATTTTTCCATTAGCAGCAAGGGATCTTATATGTACTTTCCCACAGACACAGCAGCACATACCATGGCCTTTGACCGGTTGATGTGCACTGGTTGGAACACCCAATTAGCTTAATATATCCACCGATGTGGTTCAATCCTGTGACACAAGCACCCGAGTGAGCTAAATCCTACCCCCAATGTTATGTTCTATAACTTGCTGTAAATAAAAAAACCTGTTTCATGAGTGACCCATTGCTGCTACAGTGTACAGCACTTCAAATCTAACTAACATCTAATTAAGTAATTTTTAGCTCACCAGACCTGAAGGACCATGGGAGATTTTGGCATGGTGTAACGTCTGCCTTTCATCCATCTGTCTAGCATCTGTCAACTTCTCACATTTTTACTTCTCAAGTTACACCATGCAGATTTCAACCAAACGTGGTCTAAATTATCCTCTCATTGCTCTGATCAAGTGTTGTTACTTTTCGGAACAATTCAAAATCCAAGCTAGCCACACTGTCCTCAGATTACATGTAGTTGAGGCATTTTAAAATTTCTTTAAATTCCTCATGACAGATTTTAATAAAACTTATTACAAATGATCCTCTCATGGCTCTGACTACATGTTATATACTAAAAGGCAAAAGTTATTGTGACACACAAAAGACAAAGATAATTGATGATACGTTTTTACTGCCATATATGAAACGTTATAAAATGGAAAGAGAAATGTCCGAAGGTATGGAAACGAGCAATAGTCCATGAAAAGGGTGCACCTGCCATATGCAAATGAGCCACATCACTAGAGGGAGTCCAGAGTGAAGTTCACACAGTCAGTAGCGAGTGTGTCCACCTTGAGCATTGATACAGGCCTGGCACCATCTCACTGAGGCCACTAACGCTGGAGAAAGTTCCTAGGAATGCCATTCCAGATCTGAGGAAGGATCAGGGTTAGGATTAGGGTTTGTCGTGGGTGGTTGCCGCTACGGGGACGGTCCCTGACCTGGTTGTTTTGTTTATATCGTTGCCATAAGTACCATGTGGTGTTTCTGTGGACGTTGAATTGATGTGCAATGTCACACTGCAAGGTCTCAAACAATCCATGTCACAATAACTTTTGCCTTTTAGTATATTTCGGACCTATTCGAAATCCAAGATGGCTTCCCTAGCCAATGATTTGTTGAGACATTTACGACTTCCTTCTCAAGTTGACGAAACATGGTTCATACTTGTATGATACTCTCATGGCTCTGACCAAGTGTTGTTAGCTTTTGGGCCAATTCAGAATCCAAGATGGCTGCTCTGGCCAGACATTTTCATCTTCTTTGCAAGTTCATCAGGCAGGTTTCAACCAAACTAAGTACAAATGATCTTTTCATGGAGCTGACCACATGCTGTTATTTTTCGGGCAAATCAAAATCCAATATGACCCCCTGACCTCTGATTGGCTGAGACATTTTCAAGTTCTTCTTAAGTTCCACCATGCAGATTTTAACCAAACTTGGAGCAAATGATCCTCTCATGGCCCTGACCAAGTGTTATTTTTAGGGCTGATTTGAAATCAAAATAACTGCTCTGGAACGTTTTCAAAGTTTTTTAAAGTTTCACTCGTCAGACCATGACCTACATGATCCTCTCATAGTTCTGATCAAGTTTTATTATTGTTCGGGCCAGTTCAAAATCCAAGATGGCCACCCTGGCCTCTGATTGCTTGAGACATTTTCGACTTGTTCTCAATTTACATCAGGCAGATTTCAACAAAACTTAATACAAATGATTTTTTGTTTTGCCTTTGACCGAATGTTGCTTTTTTTGGAGCTTATTCATAATCCAATATGGCCAATCAGGACCCATATTCACAAAACATCGTAAGCCTAGTTTTACACGTAAACATAAATCTACGACTGAAGAGCTATTCACGAAACAACGAAAATGTAAATTACGTGTAAAGTTGGACGTAAATATAAGAGTGCCTTCGGTTACAACTAACGCTGCACGTAAGTCGTGTACATATAATAAATCAAGCATGACTGCCGTTATTTACGGAAACTGGCAGCATTTCCAATAATTGAAGCAGTTTGCGATGGCGAACGCCCACAGATTGAACATATTTTTGTTGGTGATCGAACGGATGTTTTCGACTCGGCCAATTTCTCCTGAGTTATCTTTTCCTTTTTAAGAAATGTCCTCAAGTTTGTACCAAAACGCGGATCCTCACCAATACCAAAATGCCATGGTTCGCCGTTCGCGATGTTATTGTTAGCAGACGACAAACGAAATTGTGTTTTGCGCATTTATTTACCCGGTAGCCATCGTTTCTAATAGGTTTTTTTTATATTATTTCTGCGGTGAAAGTGTTAAATCGTAGATTTATGTCCAACTAAGTTACGTTTACATTTACGACCATCTTTGATAATAAGATGCTTCTTGCATGTAAACGTAAATGTAAATCTACGGCAGACGTAAGTGCTGGTCGTAGAGGTAAATTTACACCTTTTTGTGAATATGGGTCCTAACCTCTAGCCAAGACATTTTTTACTTGTTTTCAAGTTCTACCATGTAAATTTTAACCAAACCAGGTACAAAGGAACCTCTGATGATCATGATGATCACAGGTATACATCTTCATTTATTCCTTAAATGTGAAAATAGAATTCACAAAATGTCAAGGAGGGAATGAATTGGTAACATTTCCAGGGTTTGCACAATATGGGGTGGGGTGAGTAGTTAAACATTGTTTTGTTTAAAGATACCACTAGAGCACATTGATTTATTTATTGAACATCGGCTATTGGATGTCAAACATTTGATAATTTTAACAGTCTTCAGAGGAAATCACATTTTTCCATTAGCATCAAGGGATCTTTTATATGCCCTTTCCCACAGACAGGACAGCACATACCATGAGCTTTGATATACCCGTCGTGGGGCACTGGTTGGGACAGGGAGAAATCCAATAAGAGAATGGGTCCCCTGATGACGTTTGATCCTGTGACTAAAGCACCTCAGGTGAGCACTCTGCCAACTGATAGTTATTATAGTGTTTTTTTGTGTGGTAGGAGCCTAATATATTTTTTGGATGGCGAATTTTTATCCAACAAATTCTGAAGTCTAAATTTACTAAATTTCTCTTCCTTTTTTTTTCTTTTCTTTCTTTTTTTTTTTTTGCTTTACGCCTTATTTCTGTTTTCACTGTACAATTCATTATGTTAGTCCTTCCTGCACGATAACGTTTTCAGAAGCACTAGGTCTGTTTTATCAGCACTTGAAAACCGTCTGCCCAGTTAACAGAACAGCAGACAATTAGGAAGTGTTGGCCTGAGTGCACAATTTCGGGCGGGAACTCGCCACGTCTGTGATTGATTAGCTCAATTGTACATCATGTCGTATAACGGGCAGTCTCCTCTAATATGCTAAACTAACGACATTTCCCACAGGCCTGCCTCCGATAATGCTGGAATGGTTTAACTGTCCAATTTAGTGTAAGTGGCGATAATTGTCAACTGTGGCGGGCATCACATTGTACTTGACAACATCGCGAACCGTCGCAGATCTCTGCTGTGTGTTAATTATCACTTGAAGCACGGCCCAACTCACAAGTGGGTTTGTTGGTTAAGGAAATGAATTGCGGTAGAAGGAAATAATTTGAGTACTGGTAGTGTAACTTTAACGGCATGCTGGTCACAAGGTAGAAGTTTTACCAGTTATGGTTGATGAAGCAGAGCGATATTAAATGTCATAAGTTATAATGGGAGTTGATTTAATTTAAAAATCAAATACAGGGCTCACCGTGTATATTTGAAAGTTGGTATTGTGGGGGGGGGGGGGGGGGGGGGCAGAAGATGGAAGTTAGAGGGGCCCCAAATCTTTTAGGGTAATTTGAGAGCATGTTTCTCCAAGACAGATTTGAATTTCAGGTGTTCAAATATGTAAATATGTAACAGAAAGAAAACATTGAACTTTATTTATTTTTAATTTTTTGGGAACATTCGAATTTAGTCCACAGCAAAGTGGCATGGAGAATCCACAACAATCTTCATCAGGGCTGTAGCTAAGATTTTTTGTTTGGTGTGTGGGGGGGGGGGGGGGGGGGGGGGCAACTGAGTAATTAATAGTCTAAAACTCCTTAAACGGTTAAGAAGAGAATTTTATTTAAGTTTCTATAATGCCCTCCCCACTAGCTATGGCCCTGTTTATGGCATTGCTAATTGCCGTAGCCAATTGCAGAGTTGACATTATCCCAAAATATTGATGATTTGAATGATGAAGCCACAGTATTTACATTTTTGTATGGGACTACTTTTGTATGCTTACTGTTGGTTGAGCTATGTCAGTGTTATAGGAGTCTGGGGGTACATATTGTTAGGGATCGTACACTAGGGAGACACAACCATAATTGCACACATGAAATGGGCCTTACACTTCACCATTGAAATTAGCAGTACCCTCTGCCTTGTAGCCAAAAAGAAAAATCATCCCATTTTCTTAGTTGGGACAAGAAACGACCATATTTTATTATTGAGACCCTTCTAAAAAGTTGGTTTGCTATAAGTTAACTTTACTATTTAATAAGTAGACTGCTGGTAACTTTTAAAAATTATAATCCTTTTTAAAAAAGTATGTTTTTTTACTTTATTTTACATATAAACAAATGTGAATTGACATGATTTAGACTGCCCAAGTTCCTGTTAATAATTAAAAAAAAAAATTGTTTTGTTTAATGACACCACTGGAGCACATTGATTAATTAATCATCGGCTATTGGATGTCAAACATTTGGTAATTCTGACTCATAGTCAACAAAGGAAACCTGCTACTTGCAGCAAGGGATCTTTTCTATGCACTTTCACACAGACAGGAAACCACATACTACGGCCTTTGACCAGTTGTGGGTCCCTGGTTTTGAACAAGAAAAACCCCAGTCAGTTGAATGGATCCACTGAGGTGGTTTGATCCTGCAATGCAAGCACCTAAGGCGAGCACTCTACCAACTGAGCTAAATCCCACCCCCCCCCTGTTAATAATGCAACTTTTAAACAAAATTAATAATAAAAGTAAATAAATAATAAAACTATATCTATACATAAAACAACAAATACATTTTATTTCTAATTGAATGCATACTTATAAAACTAATACAATACTCTATGGAGCAAATTGTAAAATTGTGATTCTTACAGTGATGATGAATTGTTTTATATATTCATACATCTAGATACTAACAACATGTACTGAAAAACTAAAACCCATGACGACTAAAGTATAAAACACTAATAATAAGTCTGTGTACAGAAAACCTTTTAGAAACCAGTCCCAAGTTCAAGCAGTCGTCGGCTACTTTGCTGTTCTCCCAAACAATGTAATATAGTACAATGAAGCCACCTTACTAGCTTACCTAATTGTCAAAAATAGTACAAACCAGCCTTTAATAAGCAGCCATTTGTCTTAAGAGATCTCCTGAAATGGTCTAATGTATTATACATTTAATATAGTACAAACAATCTAATATAGTACAATGAAGCCACCTTACTAGCTTGCCTAATTGTCAAAAATAGTACAAACCAGCCTTTAATAAGCAGCCATTTGTCTTAAGAGATCCCCTGAAATGGTCTAATGTATTATACATTTAATATAGTACAAACAATCTAATATAGTACAATGAAGCCACCTTACTAGCTTGCCTAATTGTCAAAAATAGTACAAACCAGCCTTTAATAAGCAGCCATTTGTCTTAAGAGATCCCCTGAAATGGTCTAATGTATTATACATTTAATATAGTACAAACAATCTAGGACTCAAAATTAAAAATTTGTTTTCTATGACAATTTAAAAAAAAAAAAGCCATAGGTAAAATGCTCACCCATAGCAATTTTAGACCAAAAATAAAAGTCTTGTCTCTGGTCAGACCAAAGTTCCAGAATTGATGCCGCGATGCACATTTTACTTTTTTTAAAGCATGGATTGCACAGAAAAGGTAGGTATATTTGACACCGAAATAAAGGGCATATTTAAATTGAAATCGAAATGCATGTCCTACTTCACGCGCGATGGCATTTTGGCTCCAAATGCGGTTTTGCAACATAGCAAGAAATGCCCGTCAAAAATCGACGTCATACCTTGAGAAATTAAGAAAAGAAAATCTTGATGCATGAGGGTCAAAATTGACGTGAGACCAGAAATTTATTTTGTTGGCCTATAATCGTGCCTATAGGAATTTTAAATCAGCCATTTTTCCAACAAATAAACATGGAATTAAAAAACAAAGATTATTCCTTCAACCAACGGCAGTAATTTGTATCCAGCAGTATAAAACTACCATCGTTAAAGGCCGTACAATAGTTCGTATTGCACCTAGGGCAATTTCTTTGGTGCTGCCATTAATTTTGAGCCCTGAAACCTGCTAATAGCAGTCATCTGTTTGAAGAGGTTGACTTATTCCAGGACAGGATAAACGTGTTTTTTCGAGACATTTTGAACGTTTTAGGTGGCTGCCAAACACAGAACTGTATGTCAACTTGTGAAGACTTTAACCTTTGGCTATATACGTTTCTGTTAGGCGGTGACAATTCAAGATTATGTTTTGAAAAAACTTACAAAACACACTGGACATATTACACATAAGTAATCTTAATGAATATGGGAGACATTCATACAGATGTTTTTAATCGAAGTTAAATGTGTTTTATAAAATGTATTGCAGCTTGGTGTATAAAAATCTACAAAATCAAATGAAATGACCGTAACGTTGACTCTTGAAACCTGCCATATCTGAGCAAAATACATTGGATTTGTTTGTCCTCCATTTCGTATATTCTCCATTTTGGTACTTTTCGTGTTTTTCATTTTTTATTAATTCATGGCATATCAACCATAATGATCATAAGTACTTCCATAATAACCCAATTTTAGATACATCTAGTGTTTCTGCCAGAATTTTTTTTTTGGGTATGGTGAATTGAATGCAACCACAGTCACAGTGGGTATGGGGGGTGGGGGGGCCTCCCACAGAAAGAAAATGAGTTAAGTTTAGGGCTAGGGTTAAGAAAATCATACAGTAATGATAAGAGTCATTGATTTTGTCAAAGGTTTTAACTTAAAAATATAAAATCTGCAAAAACAATTTGCGTATGGCGTCATACCCGTTTTACTTTCTGGCAGAAACCCTGATCTATGACAAACATTTTCACAGTCTAAATACCACATAAAGGTAAGATATCTATAAAACATTGAACCATGATAACTTGTTCATAAATTGTTTTTTTTTTATGTAGCCTTATGTTTTTACATGTACCTGATTCGCAATGTCTTGTGATTTATCTTGACATAATAAAGAGAATCTCAAAACCTGCTGAAACAAAATGCATCCATATATAAGTTCTCAAGCTAGACATGTCATTAGATACTATATAGATGAAATGTGTCCTTATTTATTTCTCTAACCAGACTTGTCTGAATTATGTTTGTCAACACCAGTGTAATAGTCCTTGGAATCCTCTTTGCCATGAACAAAATGAAGGTGAGCTGATGATTACTCTCCTGAAATGGTGCTAGGCGAGCCATCATGTAAAGTTTCAATTAAAATGTATCAAAAGTGTTATTGCAAGACAATCAATTTGCTGCTGTCCTAAAACTCCAATAAATAAACTCCAGACAAGTATGGAGTGTGCGAGTGAGCACTCCCTTTTTCTAGTGAGCACTCCCCTTTCCTAGTGAATACTGGAATAGCCATTTTTTAAACAAGACTTGTCCTTCAGTTAGTCACAAGACATCATTAGTTCTACATAAACAATATTTGTCCTTACATATGTCCTTGAGCAAGACCTGTCATTAGTTGTTGCATAAACAAGATGAGTCATTTGACCTACATGTATATGTATTACTTAAACAAGATGAGTCATTTGACCTACATGTATATGTATTTCTTAAACAAGATGAGTCATTTGACCTACATGTATATGTATTTCTTAAACAAGATGAGTCATTTGACCTACATGTATATGTATTTCTTAAACAAGATGAGTCATTTGACCTACATGTATATGTATTTCATAAACAAGATGAGTCATTTGACCTACATGTATATGTATTTCATAAACAAGATTAGGTGTTTTTTGTATTTGTTCTAAATAAATAAAAATGGTTTGTTCCATTGGTCCTCAGTCAAAATGGGTGTTTACACTAATCTTTGATTAAAATGGGTCTTTAGATTGGTCCTCGGTCAAATGAATCTTTTAATTGGTGCTCAATTTAAATGAGTCCTTATATTGGTCCTCAATTAGAATGGATCTTTACATTGGTCCTCAATAAAAAATAAATTTTTAAATTGGTCCTCAATAAAAAATAAATTTTTACATTGATCCTCAGTCAAATGAATCTTTTCATTGGTCCTCAGTTTAACTGAATCTTTTCATTGGTTCTCAGTCAAATGAATCTTTTCATTGGTTCTCAGTTTAAATGAATCTTTATATTGGTCATCAGTTTAAATGAATCTTTTCATTGGTCCTCAGTTTAAATGGATCTTTATATTGGTCCTCAGTCAAATGAATCTTTACATTGGTTCTCAGTCAAATGAATCTTTTCATTGGTCCTCAGTTTAAATGGATCTTTATATTGGTCCTCAGTTTAAATGGATCTTTATATTGGTTCTCAGTTTAAATGGATCTTTATATTGGTCCTCAGTCAAATGAATCTTTATATTGGTCCTCAGTCAAATGAATCTTTACATTGGTCCTCAGTTTAAATGGATCTTTATATTGGTCCTCAGTTTAAATGGATCTTTATATTGGTTCTCAGTTTAAATAGATCTTTATATTGGTCCTCGGTCAAATGAATCTTTACATTGGTCCTCAGTCAAATGAATCTTTTCATTGGTGCTCAGTCAAATGAATCTTTACATTGGTCCTCAGTTTAAATGAATCTTTATATTGGTCCTCAGTTTAAATGAATCTTTACATTGGTCCTCAGTTTAAATGGATCTTTATATTAGTCCTCAGTTTAAATGAATCTTTTCATTGGTTCTCAGTCAAATGAATCTTTACATTGGTCCTCAGTCAAATGAATCTTTACATTGGTCCTCAATCAAATGAATCTTTTTGTTGATTCTCAATTTAAATGGATATTTACATTGATCCTCAATCAAAATAAATCTTTACATTGTCCTCAGTCATATGAATCTTTACATTGGGCCTCAGTCAAATGAATCTTTACATTGGTCCTCAGTCAAATGAATCTTTACATTGGTCCTCAGTTTAAATGAATCTTTTCTTTGGTCCTCAATTTAAATGGATATTTGCATTGATCCTCAATCAAAATAAATCTTTACATTGTCCTCAGTCAAATGAATCTTTACATTGGTCTTCAGTCAAATGAATCTTTTCATTGGTCCTCAGTTTAAATGGATCTTTACTAATCTTTACATTGGTTCTCAATTTAAATAGATCCATGTACTGGTCCTCAATCAAAATGGGTCTTTACATTGGTCCTCAATCAAAATAAATCTTTACACATGTCCTCAATTTGAATGGGTCTTTACATTGATCCTAAATATCAATATATCCTCAACATCAAAGTGGGTCTTTACGCTGGTTCGCAATCAAAATGAATGTTTACATTGTTCCTCAAATGTCCTTTCAGGATTGGAGTAGTTTTGGAATGAGATACATTTTTTTACAAAAGTGCTTAAATTATATTAAATTATATTCATTAGCATGTACTCCTCAATTATTCTAGCATATACTCCTCAACCACGTTTTCTTTAAGCTAGTTATTTCCTAACATCAGTCCTCGAACAAAATATGTCCCGAATACGAGGAATAGAAGTTCATAAGGGCACTCTTTTCACCGAGTTCCACCCACACGTGATCGTCGTACACCAGGTGTAGAATTATCGTGTTGCTCCCCGTCCCGTACCCCGCCCGCCCGTCGCCGTGCAGCGCCAGCTGGTGTTCATTATTCAGCATGATCCACGCGTACGCATCCACCGTGTTCTGGCCAAGGATGTGGGTGGTGAAGAGGTATGTCCCATTGACCTTGCACACAAAGTGAGACGAGTACGTGTCGAAACTGTCGCCCAGGTTCACGTGGATTCTGTCAAACATCACCGGAGTCTTCTGTAGAACGGGGCCGAGTTTCTCGGTTCGACTCACGGAGAAGGCTATCTTCGGCGGCCGACCTCCCTTGATGCCGGTGTCTCCCTTGGAACCTTTGGGACCCGGATAGCCGCGCGATCCCAGGTCTCCTTTGTCGCCATCATTCCCGTGAGGCCCACATTCCCCTTTCTGGCCCTTTTTGCCACGGATACCTTTAGGTCCTTCTGGGCCTAATGGGCCTTTCATACCTGTTAAAAAAATAAAATAAAAAAACGTAAGGAAGAAAATTACAGTAGTAGTCAAAATTCCATGTGACAAGTGGTGGTTACAAGTGCCTCGTAGCAATGCCAGAAGTAACTACCGAACACTGTCCAAAGTGATTAGATTAAGCCCATACTAAATGAGATGGGAAATGGTCACGGCAAGTGTGTGGCACGTGTGGCCACAAGAGACAAGCACCTGACGTGGTAGGAGAGACAATGACTGGGATGTGAATGTGGATAGTGAAAGAAGTTGAACAATAAGAGGAGCTGCCAGATTGGGAAGAATTGAAATGGAATTAAGTGGAGAGAAAGGAAAGGGGGTAGTTGGGATTTTTTTTTTTTTTATAGTCCATATTCATGATAATATCATGTTTAAATTAATAGCTACTCTATCTATGTTGTCAATGTGGAATATCACTCAGTTTTAGCTTGTTATATTGTTCTGTTTGCTCTGTGCATTGTTTTGTCCCATTTGTAGCGACGTAATTACATTGTGGACTGCCGGCACAACACTATTACATGAACAAGGCTCGATCAGTCCATGATGTTATTCCAATAGAGACACAAACATATTGAATATATCTGGTAAAAATAATGAATATGAGCAGGGCTTTAGATCTCACTAATTTGGGCACAACCTTTGTCTTTTCTGAGCACAGGAAGGTCGTTTTAGTTCAGTACTGTTATCAACCGCAGCTGGAGAGTTGTCAATATTCACAAAATATGCATTTAAGTTATTTTAATTTAATTAAACTTAACATTTCAGTGGTTTTGGGGTGAAATATTTTGAGGTTAGCATGTTTGTACTTAAGTTTGGACATATGTATTTTGGGCACAATGTTTTATCGCCTTGATTTTGATGCAGTGTAAATCAATAATGACACATAAAGCTTTGTTCATGATAACTGCCACTGGTAGAATATTCTAACCTTCTATAAAATATTATTAATAGGATGTTATTGGGTAATACAGAACTTTTTCGTGTTTTAAACAAATTGTGAGCACACACATACCTGAACTATAGTTTGATCCTACGATCCAAGCTCTACAACCGAGCTAGCAGGACATAGTCCAGTGGTAAAGTGCTCGCCTGATGGCGCAGATGGTCTAGGACTGATTCCTGTCAGTGGCCCATTGGGCTAGTTCTTTTTCCACGACTGGTATATGAAAGGCTGTGGTATGTACGATCCTGTCTGGGATGGTGCATATAAAAGATCACATGCTACTAATGGAAAAAATTTCTATGACTATATGTCAAAATTACCAAATGTTTGACATCTAATAGCTGATGATTAATTAATCAGTGTGCTCTGGTGGTGGTGTTAAACAAAACAAACTTTCTAGCAAGCATCCTACTGACTGAACTAATCCTGCCCCGATGAACTGAACTAATCCTGCCCCGATGAACTGAACTAATCCTGCCCCTATGAACTGAACTAATCCTGCCCCGATGAACTGAACTAATCCTGCCCCGATGGACTGAACTAATCCTGCCCCTATGAACTGAACTAATCCTGCCTCGATGGACTGAACTAATCCTGCCCCTATGAACTGAACTAATCCTGCCCCGATGGACTGAACTAATCCTGCCCCTATGAACTGAACTAATCCTGCCCCGATGGACTGAACTAATCCTGCCCCGATGGACTGAACTAATCCTGCCCCGATGGACTGAACTAATCCTGCCCCGATGGACAACTAATCCTGCCCCGATGGACTGAACTAATCCTGCCCCAATGGTAAATATCACTGGCTATTCTCTATTTTAACTTAATGGTTATTCTCTATTTTAACATAGCGGTTGTTCTCTGTTTTACCTTGGGAACCTTTGATGCCTTTATTGCCCTCATCTCCTTTCATTCCCCTGTGCCCGTCCTGCCCTCGAGTGCCGTGTAACCCTGGAAGCCCAGGCACCCCCTGGGGACCTGGCAGCCCCTGACAGCAGTTGTTGCACTGACTCGGTTTCTGGGTGTTGCTGTAGTAGGTGGCCTGGGTCGAGGTGCACGACAGGCTGGTGTAGACCATGGTCAGTATCAACGCATTGATGTTCATCTCTTTGATACAACCGCTGAAAATTTTAAAATAACAGACGTGTTAGTTTTAAAATTAGAAAAATGTGTTGGCTTCAAAATAAAGTTTTTAAAAGCCAGGGAAGTGTGCAGGAGGTGGGTTTTGCAGGTGAGACCTCCTCTCTTTCTCCCCCCCCCCCCAATCAAACACATTTTCATGTTTTTGTGGGGGTTTTTAATTTGGGGGGAGGGGGGTCAATACATTTTCCAGAACATACCTGGACCTCCCCTATAAATTTCACTTGCCATAGTCTAGACCTCCCTACTCTTTCACATGTGCATCAAAGCTTATATGTTAGTGTCAAAGTATAAAAGCAGACTTTGTTACATTCAAGTAGTCCTGGGCAGAAAGGCCGGCTCTTGTGCCCAGCACAGGCGTGCCTACAATGGCTTGCTCTGAATGTGCTCATAAAGCCCTATGACCTGACCTGACCATTCAAGTAAAACAAAATGGATATGTTTCAGAATTTTAAAAAACATTTTTGTTTCAAAATAAAAGAGTATCAATGTTTTAAAATAAAAAAGACAAGTCTGACAAAAACAGACCTTAGTTTCAGAATATAAAATGTAAATGTAGTGCTTCAAAATGTAAAGAAAGAAATGTTTTATTTAACAACAGACTCAACACATTTTGTTTACGGTTATATGGCATCAGACATATGGTTAAGGACCACACAGATATTGAGAGAGGAAACCCGCAGCAAGGGATCTTTTATATGCACCATCTCACAGACAGGGTAGTACATACCACGGCCTTTGATATACCACTCGTGGTGCACTGGCTGGAACAAGAAATAGCCCAATGGGCCCACTGACGGGGATCGATCCCACACCGACTGTGCATTGAGCGAACGCTGTACCACTGGGCCTGCGTCCCACCCCTTGCTTCAAAATGAAGAAGCAGATTGGTTTCACAATAAAACAAGACAATATTATGTTTGATCTGTCCTTGAGAGACATTTAATCACTTGCAAGATTTTACCTGGTCAAATTTAATCAGCAAGCAAGGGATCTTTTATATGCAATTTCCCCTAGACTGGACAGCACATGCCATGATCTTTGATATACCAATTGTGGTGTACTGGCTGAGATGGGTGAAATCTAAATCTGAAGTGCCTCAAGTGAGCACTCTGCCCACTGTGCTAAATGCTGCCCCCACTCTGATGTCAATCAATATGGAGATTCAAACCCAACAACTACCATTGTTTAATGAGATCCAACACCATTAAGGTTAATGTACAATTGAGTGAGACTGTCCAACAGCAGTCGAATTACAAAGTTAACTGATCCATTATCACTCAATTCTGATCCATAGCAATAGTATATATATAGACTATACCATTAGGCTGACCATTTAGAATAAAAATAACATATAATATTGGACTTGACCCAGACCCGAGTACTAGTATCAGACACTTACACAAGTCAAGATAATGAGACTAAGGAATAAAGCAAAATTGCATTATGCATCTTAATTCCAGAACTGAACATGGATGCCAAATTATACCATTGTATTGCATTCTACACATTCGACTTTTGTTTTTCCCCTCATGCGGCAAGCATATGGCAAAATGAAGTAAAAATGTACGGGTATTCAAGTCCAGTGAACGGACTCGAGTCTTGCTAGACTCAGCCCATACTCGAGACCCTATATTGGGATGATAATTACAAAACCTCTTTTTGACTTTCACTTGTGTAACTGCATTTACAATGTGTTTCAGAAAAAAACAGGCTTCATAAATACGGCCCATTATGAACAATAGTTGCCTCTAGGAATGAATCTATTTATTTGAGAGTTATGTATGTTTTTTAAACCAGTGTTTTTTAAATCATTAGTGTTTGTCTCACTTCAGACAGGTATTACTTTTCCAATGGGGGAACAGTATCATTTGGCATAAATGTTACAGCTTTATACTAAGAGTGATATACATGTATATATACCTGTAAAATAATTATCCCAACCTGCCAATTTCTCCTCTTTATTGAATTAGATTTTTTTCGTAGAAAAAAACATCAGTGAACAACGTTATTTTAGGAATTAATTCACAATACTTTTACAAAATATAGAAAAAAAGAAATGTTTTATTTAACACACTCAACACATTTTAATTAAATGGTTATTTATGGCATGATTTAAAGCATTTTGTCAACTCCTGTTCCATAAATGTTCATTTAAAAGGGTTAGATCGATGGGAGTTAGTTATTTCTAATTCATATGATATACTTAAAGAATTTATCATTGTTTTCATTTCTGTATAAATCATTCAGACCTATAATCTTTTTTTTTAAAGTTCCTTTTGAATCCCTGCCCTTAAATGTAATAATTTCTAATAACATTAATACAGAAATCTTTAGAATCATAACATTAAAAAAAATGTCAAGATGGCGGCCATCTGAGAAAGCGTAGATTTTGACAGCATTCATGTACATGTTTGAATACAGATTGTGTTTAGTACTCATTAGTAGAGATTTATTGTTGGTTTTCCCGGTCTCTGTATACCTGGATATAGATCCCACTCATTATTTCTCCAGTTGTGAACTGGCCGGTCTCTGTGTACCTGGATATAGATCCCGCTCATTATTTCTCCAGTTATGAACTGGCCGTCTGCTGATGAGATTATTCTTGCAGTTGATACGTTACGGTTTTGCTTTGTCATTCAGATGAAGCTAATGATTGGTAAATGAAAAACTGACGTATTTTGTGGACCCATTAGGGGAAGTCATTACCGTCGTGTGGACAAAAGACCAGACTGACTTTGTTTGCTGTTTGGATAGAATATTGAATTATCGTTTTCATTGTGTTACATGTTTTGTTCGTTTTTTGTTGTTTCTTTATCAGAGTTTTGTTCTTCTTACCTTTATTTTCTTCTGTATGTATCGCACATGATTTTAAAAAAATAAGAACAAAATTGTATTGTTCTTTTCTTCATTTTGCTTTTTGGTGAGAAAAATTGTTTTATGAAGATAAAATTAAATTTGTATGGCCTCTTGAATCTATTTGTTTATATTTTATATGCATTTTAATATAAATTAATTGCAGGTCTAGCTCTGGGTCAGCAGAACATTTCACCAAATTATGTACTAAACTTCAGAAATGGCAGAAACCCAGTTATTTTGTAACAAAATATCAATTATTACATGAAATTATTTCACCAAATTATGTACTAAACTTCAGAAATGGCAGAAACCCAGTTATTTTGTAACAAAATATCAATTATTACATGAAATTATTTCACCAAATTATGTACTAAACTTCAGAAATGGCAGAAACCCAGTTATTTTGTAACAAAATATCAATTATTACATGAAATTATTTCACCAAATTATATACCAAACTTCAGAAATGGCAGAAACCCAGTTATTTTGTAACAAAATATCAATTATTACATGAAATTATTTCACCAAATTATCTACTAAACTTCAGAAATGGCAGAAACCCAATTATTTTGTAACAATATATCAATTATTACATGAAATTATTTTGCCAAATTAAAATAAAATACATTAATTGTTTTTAAATTTCATAATTATTGAATATGGTTAGTGCCAGAGCTAGCCCTGAATTCTATCAGTGATATATGTTATTCACCTTTGATAAAACAGTTTTTAATTTGATTTTTCGAAGTTGATTCAAAGTTGTGATGATTGGTTTTTAGTACATGTAGTATACTGGGGAAGTGAGTAGACTCCTTGTAACCCCACCACAATTGTTGTTAGTAAACGTGTATTTTTAATAGTAATTTGTTTTATTAATGTATGGAGAACAGTAAGGGGTAAAGATTTTTAACCTCATGGTTGTAAAAACATAAAATAAGTTTGGACAATATGACATTCAGATAGTCTCTTTATAGCACAGTAACGAAAGTAGAGATTTATTTTGATAATAATCCTATGATTCCTCCTTTGAATAGTTTATTTATTTGTTTAAATTTTCAGATGTTACTACAAACTTGTCTTGGAACTGACATATTTAAGTTGGTTATTTTTAAATAAATATTTTTCAGCGCTACATAAATTCACTGTAATATGTAAACATTTTTATAAAAATAGCTGTAAGACAGTTAAAATTATCTGAAGTGGATTACTAGGTTGGCATTTGAAAAAGAAAAGAAGAGATGTTTTAAAGCCTTTTTTTAAAATTATGTATTAGCTTTAAAGGTAAGTTGCAGCATTTTCATAAATAGATAAAATTAAAGGGAAACTTATTTTAAGGTTGTGTTAAAGCAGGATAAAACATCAGATTAGGAATTAGGCAAATATTTAATTTTAATTTTAAAATATGTAGCCAACAAAATAAAAGCTTATAAACTTTGTTGAATCTCAAAATAGTTTATAGACAAATTATTTATTAAATATATTTACCAAATTCAATTTTAATTTACATTTAACAAACTTAAAATACATTTTATTATTAGGGCATTTTAACTATGAATTTTTTTATTTAAATTAGTATATTATTAAATTTGTTTAAAATATGTAAATTAATTAGTTCCTTAAAAAAACTATATATAATAGAAAAAAAACCCCACAAAACTAAATTATTATTAATACATTCACTTGAAAAAAAATCTCTTATCCACAATTATAAACACACTTTAAAACAAATTTTATATATATATATATATATATATATATATATAAAGAAAAAAACAAATAAAAAAACATATACATGTGTATATAAAAGGGAAGAAACCAAATACAAATTAAATTATTATTAATACATTCACTTACTTTTTTGTCTTTTATCCACAATTACAAACACACTTTATCTTCCTGCAGTAAACTTCCCTGCATCACAAAACTAAAATTCCCAGACTTGCACTCTGAATGCCGTTACTGAAAGTCATCGGTGCCAATCGCAAATCAATTAACACCCATCCTGCTAATACATCTCGCACACACCAGTCGTTTACACACTGCCATATATCGCCATAATGCCGCACACACAACACACAGCTCTGTTTAACCCTTCTCAAATATTTTACAACGCCCTGATTGGTTTATTTAGCCATAGGCAGCGATGAGGGATGGGGGGGATAAGGAAAGCCAGGAGTATTAGCCGTAATAATGGAATCATCTCATCGCGAGTAATTAATGGCGCCGAATCTTTGCTGAGAAATTTTGCCAGTTTTCCGCGGTAAGCCTTGTTAGGTGTTTGAGGGAGCCGCTCGTGATTCGGACTATCGCGGTGAGCCGACGATTGATTAAGATGTTTACAGACTTGATTAACGAGTCTGCTGGATAGACACATTAAATATCGTTGACAGGCTTATTTTCAGGATCGCTGTCAGTCTTTACAGACCGGTCTCTCCTTTGATGCTAGGAATGAGGATGGGGCTCGTCATCGTACATATTGTGATGATACCACTTATTTTCATTTAATAATCGTCAAGCATGTTTTATATGCACCTGTCAACTTCTCTCAAATAAAAAGGGGTGGGTTGTAGCTTACTTGTTTGAGGTCCGATGGGTTGTAAGATCAGTTGTTCTCAATGGCATGTTTTGTCCATTCTAACTAGGGCCCCACAACTGGTATATCAAAGGTATGTATGATCCTGTCTTTGGTTGGGAAAGTGTATATAGAAGATCTGTTATTGTAGTCTACTTATGTGTGGCAGCAATTAGTTTCCACTTTCTCTCTTTCTTTCTTTCTATTTTTCTTTTTCTCTAGCTTTCTCTCTCTCTCTGTGTCTCTATCTTTTCTTTCTCTCTGTTGTGCTATCGATATCTCTTTTTTTATCTATCGCTCAGTCTCTGTTTTTCTCTCTTTCTATTGTTGTCTGTTGATATCTTTCTTTCTCTCTCTCTCTCTCTCTCTTTCTCTCTCTCTCTCTCTCTCTCTGTCTCTCTGTCTGGCTCTCTCTGGGTCTCTGTCTCTGTCTCTCTCTCTCTCTCTCTCTCTCTCTCTCTCTCTCTCTCTCTCTCTCTCTCTCTCTCTCTCTCTCTCTCTCTCTCTCTCTCTCTCTCTCTCTCTCATTTTAATGTGCTGAGATGTCTAAAAAAAATAGAGAGAGAATTCACCACAAGTATTTTTTAATATGGAAAATATCAACCGAGTATGTTAATCGCTATTTGTCGAGGGTCTGCCGAGACAAATACTGATTAACTAGACGAGGTTGTTATTTTACATATTAAAAAAACACAAGTAGCAAATTCTATTTATCCTATAACACTTCTAAAATAACATTTTAATAAAAAATTTAGTAAACCATAGTACTAAAGTCGCGGCCATCGGTAATATGATGTCATCATAAGTAGCACAAATTAGTTTATCTTCATGTATTTTAACTAAATCTTTGAAAACGTTACGCTCAGGTATACAGGTCTTGTTGGCTTGTAAGCAAATAACCCATCCACAGCAACACATTACCTAGAGACCTTGCAAATTTGCATACCATTATATATATTTATCATGTAATATCTTACATTTTCAGTGCAATCAAAGTATGTGATATTTTTAAGATCACATACTTTAAGAATTTGATAACTTTACAAATTAGATGTAAATTAATTGAGGTCAAGGCACTAGGTTTATTGACATTTAAGCAAACGTACTTGTGTGACACTCCATAATTGATGTATGCATTCATAGTCATCGACCAGCCTCGGTGGCGTCGTGGTTAGGCTGGTAGGTACTGGGTTCAGATCCCAGTCGAGGCATGGGATTTTTAATCCAGATACTGACTCCAAACCCTGAGTGAGTGCTCCGACCAGTGATCCATAACTGGTTCAACAAAGGCCATGGTTTGTGCTATCCTGCCTGTGGGAAGAGCAAATAAAAGATCCCTTGCTGCTAATCGGAAAGAGTAGTCCATGTAGTGGCGACAGCAGGTTTCCTCTCAAAATCTGTGTGGTCCTTAACCATATGTCTGACGCCATATAACCGTAATAAAATGTTGAGTGCGTTGTTAAATAAAACATTTCTTTCTTTATTTCATAGTCATCGAACAAAAACATTTCAATGGCAGTTTGACACTGAAAGCTGACCAGCATTCAGAAAACAAAAAAATGTTAAGCCCTAGTTTGTTTTGATGTAAGGACATCCAAAATGACGTCATTCGAGTTTGACGTCATTTCCATTCACTGCGCCACATATTCTTACGTCATTTGAATATCTAGTAATGGCAGATCGGAATTAAAGTTGCGTGTACAGTTTACAAAAACATGTTGTATTAAGCTTGAGATTATATGATAAAGAGATTATTACCCTTGTGTATTTCGGTATTGTGAATATCATATATTAGGAAGGCTCGCATAATACACTTTTATTCCTAATATATGATATTGACGATACCGAAAAAACACTGGTAATACAGGGCTCACACTGGATCAAAAATACCTGTAGCCAAAATATTAGCCAAATGGAATTTTTATTAGCCATATGGAAAATGCTTTAGCCAAATTTGTTTTACGCAGTACTGTATAGAGTATTTATATATAAATATGAAAATGAATCTTTTTCAGCTAATTGTGTACAAACTGGAATAAATAGGAATAACAAAACCTCAATGGGGGTAGGGGCAGTTAATATATTACTTCGATTTTTCAGCGTGAGTGGGATGTGGTGGGGATGGGGTTATACATTATCTTCAGAGTTTGAAGCCAGTACCCCATACACCCACCCCCACTTCTAAGGCCTATGACATTAAATCAAACATACAGAAATATGGGGGTGGGTAGATATTTATTGAGTGTAGTTGTTTTTTCTTTCTTCCTTTTTTCCCAAATAAAAATTTGAGAGCCTTTTTAATATAGAGCTCATTATTTCTTTAAATAGCAATCTTTATGTTAATTTGAATTGTTTTGTTTCTTGCTTTTCTTTTTTTTAAGTGACCCATCAATTCCCCACCCCAAACAATTTTATAATTTGTGCCATCTTCTTGTTGTTGATTTCAGCATCGTGTTAAATGCTTGTTGTGATTTCTGCTTGCAAAATACCTCGGCTAAGAATGCCGACTTCACAGTATACTCCATTTATTTATTTAAAAAAAAGAAAAAAGAAAAAAAGAAAAAGGTAATAAAATTAAAATTTACGTTTTTTTTTAAATCCAGCTAACTTATTAAATGTCACCTCACGGTCTTACAAATTTATAGCTAAAATTATCTAACAAATATGATTATTGTAAAGTACTTTTATTCAGTGTACATTTAACTGCAATTTGTATAAATACTGCATGTTCATTTCCCGCGATAGCGATCTGCATGCGTGCTCTCGACCATGGGTACGAAATTAACAAAGACAATGGAATAAACAAAAACTGCAGTTAGGTATTCATTGATGCGAACAACTATTGTTTTTCTACAAATTTACATCAAGATTTACTTTTGCGTAATCATATTGTTTAATGTCCGCAACGATGTCTCTTGACATGCGGGTGTCGGCTGACTCTGAAGCGTGACGTATATTCGCACAGAGAGCTGTCCTCAGTTCAGCCAACGAACGTTTGCGAACTATGTGATTGGTGTTCGTCATGTCCATTTGGTTTAACGTGAAGCACACAAACCTGTTTAGCGAACGTTTTGTTTTTGCTCGGTCTGGCTGAACTCGGCCCTTGAGATAGCCCTACATGTCTTTCGGCCCTGAACTGGCATGTGTATTAAAATTGACACGCTTTGTCAGGCAGTTTTTATTACTTTGGTTCAAAGATTTTACAAAGTAAAAATAACAAGTTACATATCTTCCAGACATTGCTGTCATACATGTTGAATGCATGCCGTTAAAATTAATAACTGTGATTATTAAAATAAGCAAACATTATAAGGCCTACGCTGAATTCTGCATGACACCATTTTTTTGTTACTGGTCGCGAGATCGGTATTACGCTAATTGAATATTTGGTATTATTATTATGTTTGAGGTATCGGATAGATTATGTAACCGTTTGTTCACATCAGAAGACAGAAAATGGCTTAGCCAAAATTTTAGCCACTTGCAAATTTTATTAGCCATTGTTTGTAAAAATTAGCCAATGGTTAATTTGGCTACCGACAGCGCGAGCCCTGGTAATAACCTCTCTATATTTTTGTTATCTTTTGATTATAGCCTCTTCTACCCAATGATAATAGGGTGATTATGTAATGTTTATATCAAAGTCTTAATTTCAATAGTAGAAATTTCTTTCAACAAATGACATTGGGGCTTTCCATTGTATAGTGATACCTAATTTTATAACCCAGTGGTTTTCACACTTTGATATGTTGCCTCCCCCACCCCCATATATTCCACACCAAGTGGAGCATGAAACAATTTGAGAGTAAGGAAGTCAAATGAATATTAGGGTCAGAGATTAAGGAGTTGGGGGGAGGGTGGCTTGTGGTAATGAAAAAATTTAAGAACCATTAAAAGCTAAAAAAACAACAACAAAAAACCCACCACCACCACTGATTCATCCCATTATGTCATTTTCTTTGTTTTCCTCAATCAATTCTGGAAAAAAACCCATTAGCATGTTTAACAATACAGCATGCAAATCCATGCCAAACGGGGATTTAATACAAACACATTTAAATCTGCAAACAGTTTCCCCATTGTCTTCCCAGATATGGCATGGATCATGGTTGGAATTAATAAGAGACCAATTAGCAATGCAACTGATGAAAACTGGTCTCAAATTGCATTGTTTTCATGACGAATCGTCAATTTCTTGATGAAGCGTTGTTTTCAATACACGGCTTGTCAAACTGCCTCCCAGTCATTTCATCAGCTTCACGGTAATCTAATAATGTTTTTGTTCGCTGAGTGCTCGATGAAGTTTAACAGTCGATGTGGTTTCGACTGATACGATTGTGTCCCCACGACGCCTCTTCAAGCCCAATTTCCAATTTCCTTTCTTTGTTATCTGTTTTAATGTGTCACATTCGTCAACTTCAGACGATGTCAATATCCATAATCTGTTAAATTAATAGTGTTTTGAAAGCATGTCTTTTTTTTTCTTGTCTTTTTGAATTGTAATAAGAATGTTCAGAAGATTCCAGCAGGTTTATGGATTTTCTGTCTCGGTTTTAGTCATGTTTGACATTTCAACTGATGTTCTTTGACTGGTTTATTACATGCTGTTGTGTGAGCATAAAAGACCACTTGCTGCTAACTAAAAGATTATATTATGTGTTTGTAGTTAAATTATTCTCATGCTTTTAGACTATTTAGAGCACAGGTACACCCAAATAGAAACCCCTAATACAAATACTAGAGTTACATATATATTTAAAGAGTATTGGTATTGGTTATATGTACTCTTTATTATATAACGTTACTATAACATATCTGACGTCATTGTTTGGTGATAGGCCTACCTGTGATTTAGAGTATGTCAGTAATTACTTGACACTGGTTTGCAAATATTCATTTCTTTTCTGTTTTTAATGTTTTTTAAATGTGGGTGTTTAATAAACTATTGTGAGAATATTTTTACTGTTATGTAACTCTGTATCATATTTCATATCATAGTGCATTATTTACAACAGTAGTTTGAGGAAGGCTTAACAAAATAAAGAAAATATATACAAATATATATCAGGGTTTGAAATAGCGGCCTGGTAAAAGCGGTCATTTTTTTAGACCTACATGTAGCAGAAATAGAAAAAGAAATTCACCTGCTAAAATCACAAAAAAATCGCAGATAATTATTTTCTCTCTCTCTCTCTCTCTCTCTCTCTCTCTCTCTCTCTCTCTCTCTCTCTCTCTCTCTCTCTCTCTCTCTCTCAAGAGAGAGACGGAGAGACAGAGAGAGAGAGATATGTACGGTTATCTCATCTGCTATTTAGCTCATGATTCTGTTTTATTTTAATTCCATAATACTCTAAAATACATATCAGAGGTCCTAATATTTCACACACTCTTCCAAACCCTCTACTCACTCTGTGCTGTGTTATTGCCAACAGCCGATATCAGGGTTTCTGCCAGAAAGAAATGTTTGGGTATGGCGCTGTGGAATTGAATATTTACAATGTGTGTGCTGAATGCAATTGCAGTCGATAAAGGGTGTGGGGGTCCTCCCTCCCTCAGAAAGAAACTGTGTTACGTTTAGGTTAAGAAAATCATATAGTAAGAGTCGTTAATTTTGTCAAAAGGTTAACTTAAAAAACAAAACAAAAAACCTGAAAGTAATTTAGGGTATGGCGCCATACCCATTTTAAACTCTGGCAGAAACCCTGCATATTTTACTTCCCATTTCGAATCCTGTATATACTGAACAAAATTAATAAAGTGCCAGTAGCCATTTTGTTTTTTAATTTTCACTTGTATTACAATATTATCTTAGCAAGATTTGTCGACATGCTTTTTAAAAGTTGTTTGAATAAATTTTGACCATTGATGAATGCAAAATTTGTGTATGCAGTGGGTTTTTCATATTTTGTACCATGTATAAAGAAAAATGTAACATATTTAATGGTGAATAATTAGTTTCGTTGAGTATAATTATATGAAGTTTATTATATAGACCTCGTAGAGTTTATCACCTGTGTTGCTAGACTTCGATATTCGGCACTATTCCCCCAAAACCTTAAGTAATTTTTATTCTCAATTTTGGAATAAAACAATACCCAATCCAAGTGTAAAAAAACTCAACAATTTCAATATTATTTAAATATATATTATGTTAAATAAATATAATAGTTTGAGTATAATTCATACACATGCAGTATTACTAGTTTATTATTTTATCTTATGATAATAAAAAAAATTAAAAGTGAAACTGAAAGTTTCAATATCATGAATAACATTAAATTTTCCAGTCAGCTTTTAGAAATAAAGTGCTGCTTTGAAACAATTGTTAAAGTTAAAGTTACAGACTCTGATACTGCAGGCAAAAACAAAATCACCAAAGGGGGTGGGGGGGAACAATCTCTCTCTCTCCCCCCCCCCCCCCCCCCCATTCCTTTACCAGGTTAAATGTTCCTGTAAAAAGTTGCTGAATGGTTTGTTTTATTCTAGATCAGAAGCTAAGGCTGCCAAGCTGGTAACTGATACAACATATGATCCCGGAAAAACTAAATATCACCCTATTGATGATGCATGCTGGAAAGTCAAAGAAAAGTAAGTAAAAATGTAGGTTACCAATTCAATCGGGATTCCATGCTTCTGCGAATCCCAAATTTGAGTTGAAAGCATAAGATTATGAGGTGAAATATTCCATGCCTGGTATTTTGATTTTTTTTATTAGGGCTTCTAGAATTTTTATAAAATCCACTAGCCATGGGGTCAGTGATTTAAAAAAAATTTACTAGCCGCAATTAAAAATTCACTTCTCTTTAGTTGATAAAATTTTACTAAATAATAGTAATAATTAGATATGTCACCTAAACAGGGAGATAGAGCTTAAAAACATTAACATTGGGTGATTGGGGTAGGGGCAGGATATTCATATTTATAAAATAGACTTAACTGCAACATTTGACCAAAACATTTCACTAGCCATCAAGCATGGCAATAGTTATTTACTAGCCCAACATTGAATATCATTGAATAGCCATGGGAGTGGGGCTACCATATTCTAGAAGCCCTGTTTTTATTTTAATGATGTGTCAGGTTTGGCAGTGATTTATCTGTAGGTGTGTCATGATTAAATGTCTTAAAGCAATAGTTCCATGAGTCAGATTCTGCTGAATTCCTGTCTGTAAATCTTCAGACTGTTATTTCTTTCAGCATTTGTGGCATACCTTTTTCTGAATTTCAAGGATTTTTTTTTTTTTTTCAACATTGTTTGTTTTAGGCTGTGTATATTTCTGAACATTGACCGGCCTCGGTGGCGTCGTGATTAGGCCATCGGTCTACAGGCTGGTAAGTACTGGGTTCGGATCCCAGTCGAGGCATGGGATTTTTAATCCAAATACCGACTCCAAACCCTGACTGAGTGCTCCGCAAGGCTCAATGGGTAGGTGTAAACCACTTGCACCAACCAGTGATCCATAACTGGTTCAACAAAGGCCATGGTTTGTGCTATCCTGCCTGTGGGAAGCACAAATAAAAGATTCCTTGCTGCCTGTCGTAAAAGAGTAGCCTGTGGCTAGAGCGGGTTTCCTCTAAAAAACAGTGTCAGAATGACTATATGTTTGACGTCCAATAGCCGATGATAAGATAAAAAATCAATGTGCTCTAGTGGCCTCGTTAAATAAAACAAAATTTACTTTACTTTTATTTCTGAACATTGTGTACCGAATGTTACAAAATTCGTTTTTGACTTACACGTGTGTACCTACATGTATTTACATACTTAAACACCTACGTTGAAGAACAATCTGACCATGTATATTTAAGTAAATTGTTTATTGCAGGGTGCCATACTTGGCTCTTTCAAAAACTTTCAGCTGCATCGAGAACACTTCAGCCAGGTATTGTGATTTTAATCAAGTAAAACATAATGGTTGTCCTCGTCTTTTAGTTTGTCAGTTACAATTTTAATTCATTTATTTCTCATAGCATTATGTATTTTAGCAGTCTATCTTTTAATACAATAATAAATTTTTAATAATGTACTTTCTAAAATAAACATAATTGTTTGTTAATTGATCGAATAGATATATTTTTTATATTATATTTTGTATTTTGATAACATTTTGCCTTTATAATTAAAATGATGAAAGTAAAAACCAGTAATAAAAATTTTAAAATTTGATAAATCGTAAGAACATCTTTTAAATATTTGTAGTAATTGTCAAAAGGAATTAGAGATTTTTTTTTTTAATGCCCATATTACAGTATGCATTGACGCTATGTATGTCCATCCGTAAACTTTTCATTTCCGGGACATAACTTTCTGATCAGTTCATATGCATGTACAGCTTACAATAACTAGGTCACTGTGACCTACTTTTCACACATTACTGCACATTAAAGGAAATTCTTATCAGTTCATATAACAAATTCAGTAATTTATGTGCTTCTACATCAAACTTCTGATGGGTGTAGCATGTACATCTTTTCTTTTGTTTTTTCCAGACTAGAGATGATCCGAATACTTTCTAATTTCTTTCGGTCTGTAATAGTTCTCTCCCCTGGAGATCTTCTGTACTGCGTGTATTTGTGTCTCAACAAGCTGGCACCAGCCTACGCAGGCGTGGAGCTAGGGATAGGGGAGACAATCATGATGCGAGCAATAGCACAAGCCACAGGTATATAACATTCTACAGTCATATGTTGTATAAAGGCATCTCTCGGAATTCAGATACCGTGTGACGGCAATTTAGTACTACTAATAATAAAATAAATATAATTCTAATACAACCAGCATATAAGCCCAAAATCCCAATTTTGTGTTAAATTGTTATGCAGTGTTTTGACCTGAAAGAAATGTTTGGGGTATGGCGCTATGGAATTGAATGCAACCACAGACAGTGGGATATGAGGGGGGGGGGGGGGGGGCAGCAGAAAGAAAATGGGTTAAGAAAATCATACAGTAATGATAAGAGTAATTAATTTTGTTAAAAGGTTAACTTAAAACAAAATCTTCAACATTTTTGGGGTATGCTTCATGTTCGTTTAACCCTCTGGCAGAAACCCTGTTGTGGTTACCAAGGAAACACAGTTCTATTATCCCTTAATTATAATGATAAAAATACAGGCGCTGATCATTTGTGAAACAGCTTTTTGCGGCAGCTCTGGTGATTGCCATCACAAGTTTTGAAGGCTTAAAATGGCACCTCGTATAAATTAATTAACTGTGGAAAGAATAACCACCTACTTCATTTAGAAACATCTATTTATAAAAGAAAAGTACTCGTTTTAACTTTCACACCCATTAGCCAATATATTTTTCGTGCTAGAGTGTTAAATATTTATTCATTCATTATAACTTTGAAATTTGTTACTACAGGTTTCATATTTAATATAGTGCATAGTGAGCACATTTCAGATTTGTTTGTATTCAGAACATGTATTTAAAAAGCCTGCTTCTCAGAGACTTGTGAGACTGTATCCATGTAATATAAGAAATTGTTTATTGTTCATAGGTCGGAGTTTGGACAAGATTAAAATTGACGCCAAGGAAAAGGGTGATTTAGGCCTTGTGGCAGAGGTAAGAATAGACTCTGTATATATAGTATTTAATACAGTCAAACTGTCATTACTCATTGCTGTTGCTTTTTTAAATATCTTTTACACTTTAAAGAAATATGAAAATATTGTAAGGTATTCAGATAATGAACATATTATTGGTTGTATAGATAATACTACATTAGCAGGTGCTATAACAATAACATAAAACTTGCATTATAGATAATTATTTATTTATTTTAATAATAATTTATTTTTATAATTGTATGGATAATGTCATATTAAGTTGCCATATCTGTATACGGATAATTTATTACTTAATTAATAAATAACTGTAAAGATTATTTATATGTCAAAAGTTTTAGAGATAATATCACATTAGTAGTTGCTATAAAAAAAAATGTTTTACTTGATTTATGAATAATATCACCGTAATTTTATTTATGTGTTATTAGTTGCTGTATTTATAATAAAAAAGTTGCTAAATGAATAATATAACATTGGTAGTTTGAACATAAGATCCAGTGCTTCTCTAGCCATCCTAGTTTTGCTTTGTATGGCTAAACTAATCAATAAAGTTTGTGAGAAATGCTGATCTAGAGATAATGATCATCGAATATCTCGATTCCCAGACACGACTTGAGGCAGCTTCTCTTGGTAATAAATCTTTCTAATTAATTCATTTTTGCTTTACTTTTATCCAGTTATTTAATGTGATAATCTTTACTATTTTTGGATTGCCTACAGAAAATTAAAGAGATCGAAATGTCTTATTAGACATTTGACTTAGAGTGGGAATATTTTGCAAGTTTGAATTTTAATTTTTTGGGGTTGTTTTTCCTTAAAAATATATTGTTTGCTGTTAGTATCATCCTACCCATTTCTTCTTTCACACTTCTGTACTTCACTTTAATTTTTTTCCTCCTTTTTTCTCAATTTAATAATAAAAAAATACTAACCAGTCTTGTGTTACTTACTGAAATGAAGGATTTTCTTTTGGAGATCAGCTTATTTTTATGTGTAGGCTACTCTTTATATTGGATTTATATTGGACTATATTGGTTACATGTAATTGTATGGCCTCATACATGGACAATATTGATTACACATTGCTTTACCGTCTGCACACTTGACTATTGGTTAAACATAACATACATGTAAAGGCCTATATGCACGACCAGTATTGGTTACATATGTTTAAGGCCTATAAACATGGACTATTAGTTACATATGTGTTAAGGTATGTGTGCATGGACTATATAGATTACATGTAACCTTAATATGGGCTATGTGTATATTGGTTACCCATAATTTTAAAGCTGTATGCATAGGCTACATTGGTTACATGTCACTTCAAGAGCTTTGTGTTTGGACTATATCAGGGCTTCTAGAATTTTTATAAAATCCACTAGCCATGGGATCAGTGATTAAAATGTTTCACTAGCCCTACTTTACTTTTAAGTTAATACAATCTTACTAAATAATAGTAATAATCAGATATGTCACCTATAGAGGGAGATAGAGCTTAAAAACACTATCATTGGGGGGGGGGGGATGAGGCAAGATATTCATTTTTATGCATGGCATATATTGGTTACATGTAACTCTGAGGACAGCATGCATGGCATATATTGGTTACATGTAACTGAGGACAGCATGCATGGCATATATTGGTCACATGTAACTCTGAGGACGGCATGCATGGCATATATTGGTTACATGTAACTCAGGACGGCATGCATGGCATATATTGGTTACATGTAACTCTGAGGATGGCATGCATGGCATATATTGGTTACATGTAACTCTGAGGATGGCATATATTGAGGACAGCATGCATGGCATATATTGAGGACAGCATGCATGGCATATATTGGTCACATGTAACTCTGAGGACGGCATGCATGGCATATATTGGTTACATGTAACTCAGGACGGCATGCATGGCATATATTGGTTACATGTAACTCTGAGGATGGCATGCATGGCATATATTGGTTACATGTAACTCTGAGGATGGCATATATTGGTTACATGTAACTCTGAGGATGGCATGCATGGCATATATTGGTTACATGTAACTCTGAGGATGGCATGCATGGCATATATTAGTTACATATAACTCTGAGGACGGCATGCATGGCATATATTGGTTACATGTAACTCTGAGGACGGCATGCATGGCATATATTGGTTACATGTAACTCTGAGGACGGCATGCATGGCATATATTGGTTACATGTAACTGAGGATGGCATGTATGGCATATATTGGTTACATGTAACTCTGAGGATGGCATGCATGGCATATATTGGTCACATGTAACTCTGAGGATGGCATGCATGGCATATATTGGTAACATGTAACTCTGAGGATGGCATGCATGGCATACATTGGTCACATGTAACTCTGAGGATGGCATGCATGGCATACATTGGTCACATGTAACTCTGAGGATGGCATGCATGGCCTTTATTGGTTACATGTAACTCTGAGGATGGCATGCATGGCATATATTGGTTACATGTAACTCTGAGGATGGCATGCATTTATTGGTCACATGTAACTCTGAGGATGGCATGCATGGCCTTTATTGGTTACATGTAACTCAGGACGGCATGCATGGCATATATTGGTTACATGTAACTCTGAGGATGGCATGCATGGCCTTTATTGGTTACATGTAACTGAGGACGGCATGCATGGCCTTTATTGGTCACATGTAACTCTGAGGATGGCATGCATGGCCTTTATTGGTTACATGTAACTGAGGACGGCATGCATGGCCTTTATTGGTCACATGTAACTCTGAGGATGGCATGCATGACCTTTATTGGTTACATGTAACTGGGGACGGCATGCATGGCCTTTATTGGTCACATGTAACTCTGAGGATGGCATGCATGGCCTTTATTGGTCACATGTAACTCTGAGGATGGCATGCATGGCATATATTGGTTGCATGTAACTATGAGGACAGCATGCATGGCATATATTGGTTACATGTAACTCTGAGGATGGCATGCATGGCCTTTATTGGTCACATGTAACTCTGAGGATGGCATGCATGGCATATATTGGTTGCATGTAACTCTGAGGATGGCATGCATGGCATATATTGGTTACATGTAACTCTAAGGATGGCATATATTGGTCACATGTAACTCTGAGGATGGCATGCATGGCATATATTGGTCACATGTAACTCTGAGGATGGCATGCATGGCATATATTGGTCACATGTAACTCTAAGGATGGCATATATTGGTCACATGTAACTCTGAGGATGGCATGCATGGCATATCTTGGTTACATGTAACTCTAAGGACGGCATGCATGGCATATATTGGTCACATGTAACTCTGAGGATGGCATGCATGGCATATCTTGGTTACATGTAACTCTAAGGACGGCATGCATGGCCTTTATTGGTCACATGTAACTCTGAGGATGGCATGCATGGCCTTTATTGGTTACATGTAACTGAGGACGGCATGCATGGCCTTTATTGGTCACATGTAACTCTGAGGATGGCATGCATGGCCTTTATTGGTTACATGTAACTGAGGACGGCATGCATGGCCTTTATTGGTCACATGTAACTCTGAGGACAGCATGCATGGCCTTTATTGGTCACATGTACCTCTGAGGACAGCATGCATGGCATATATTGATTACATGTAACTCTGAGGATGGCATGCATGGCATATATTGGTTACATGTAACTCTGAGGACGGCATGCATGGCATATATTGGTTACATGTAACTCTGAGGACGGCATGCATGGCATATCTTGGTTGCATGTAACTCTGAGGACGGCATGCATGGCATATCTTGGTTGCATGTAACTCTGAGGACGGCATGCATGGCATATATTGGTTGCATGTAACTCTGAGGGTGGCATGCATGGCATATATTGGTAACCCTCAGAGTTACATGTAACTCTGAGGATGGCATGCATGGCATATATTGGTTACATGTAACTCTGAGGGTGGCATGCATGGCATATATTGGTTACATGTAACTCTGAGGATGGCATATCTTGGTTACATGTAACTCTAAGGACGGCATGCATGGCATATATTGGTTGCATGTAACTGAGGATGGCATGCATGGCATATATTGGTTACATGTAACTCTGAGGACGGCATGCATGGCATATATTGGTTACATGTAACTCTGAGGATGGCATGCATGGCATATATTGGTCACATGTAACTGAGGATGGCATGCATGGCCTTTATTGGTTACATGTAACTCTGAGGATGGCATGCATGGCCTTTATTGGTTACATGTAACTCTGAGGACAGCATGCATGGCATATATTGGTTACATGTAACTCTGAGGACGGCATGCATGGCATATATTGGTTACATGTAACTCTGAGGATGGCATGCATGGCATATATTGGTTACATGTAACTCTGAGGACGGCATGCATGGCATATATTGGTTACATGTAACTCTGAGGACGGCATGCATGGCATATCTTGGTTGCATGTAACTCTGAGGATGGCATGCATGGCATATCTTGGTTACATGTAATGTATGAACAGTATTCATCTCATTTTAGCTTCTTTTTCTGTGTAAACTGATTTTCACAATTTTATTTTTAAATGGATATCAAATTATTTGTATTAGTTACATGTAACTGTAAGGCCTATTTAATTATAAGTGCTGTATACATGAGCTCTATTGATTACATGTAAGGTCTCTATACATGGGCTATATTGGTTATATCTAACTGTACGGTCTCTATACTTGGGCTATATTGGTTATATCTAACTGTACGGTCTCTATACATGGGCTATATTGGTTATATCTAACTGTAAGGTCTATACATGGGCTGTATTGGTTATATCTAACTGTAAGGCCTGTATACATGGGCCATATTGGTTACATGTAACTGTAAGGCCAATATACATGGAATATATTGGTTACATGTAACTGTAAGGCCTGTATACATTGACTATATTGGTTACATGTAACTGTAAGGGCTGTATACATGGACTATATTGGTTACATGTAACTAAGGCCTGTATACATTGACTATATTGGTTACATGTAACTGTAAGGGCTGTATACATTGACTATATTGGTTACATGTAACTGTAAGGGCTGTATACATGGACTATATTGGTTACATGTTACTGTAAGGCCTGTATACATTGACTATATTGGTTACATGTAACTGTAAGGGCTGTATACATGGACTATATTGGTTACATGTAACTGAGGGCTGTATACATGGACTATATTGGTTACATGTAACTGTAAGGGCTGTATACATGGACTATATTGGTTACATGTAACTGAGGGCTGTATACATGGACTATATTGGTTACATGTATATTGGTTACTGTAAGGGGCTGTATACATGGACTATATTGGTTACATGTTACTGTAAGGGCTGTATACATGGACTATATTGGTTATTGGTTACATGTTACTGTATGTAACATGTAAGGTTACCTGTATACATTGACTATATTGGTTACATGTAACTGAGGGCTGTATACATGGACTATATTGGTTACATGTAACTGAGGGCTGTATACATGGACTATATTGGTTACATGTTACTGTAAGGGCTGTATACATTGACTATATTGGTTACATGTTACTGTAAGGGACTGTATACATTGACTATATTGGTTACATGTTACTGTAAGGGCTGTATACATTGACTATATTGGTTACATGTTACTGTAAGGGCTGTATACATGGACTATATTGGTTACATGTTACTGTAAGGCCTGTATACATTGACTATATTGGTTACATGTAACTGAGGGCTGTATACATGGACTATATTGGTTACATGTAACTGTAAGGCCTGTATACATGGACTATATTGGTTACATGTAACTGTAAGGCCTGTATACATGGACTATTACCTACACATAACTAAGGCCTTTATACATGGACTATATTGGTTACATGTAACTATAAGGCCTGTATACATGAAGTATTATTAGTTACACATAACTGTAAGGCCTGTATACATGGACTATATTGGTTACATGTAACTATAAGGCCTGTATACATGAAGTATTATTAGTTACACATAACTGTAAGGCCTATATACATGGACTATTACCTACACATAACTAAGGCCTTTATACATGGACTATATTGGTTACATGTAACTATAAGGCCTGTATACATGAAGTATTATTAGTTACACATAACTGTAAGGCCTATAATATTGGTTACATGTTGATAGTGTAACCACCGCAGCATTATTTGCACATAGCTGACAAGCATCCCACTGATATGAAGATTAATTAAAGAAATCTTGGCCGGCCAGACAGAATTCAATTTCCACACGTAAGCTGGGCAATTTGCTTAAGGAGATATTAATCGAGACGTACTCCGCGCGACTGTGAGTCCACACATATGTTACGATGAGACAACCAGATAAAATGTTGGCAGGGATGGAAGTAACAACAGCCTCAGGATCACACAAAGGAAATTATTACTTAATTAAGTGCAGCACGTATGAGTGAATAAAAACACGGCCATTTAACCTTCCTAATAAAAGTTACGGTTTGTTTTGTTTAATGACACCACTAGAGCCCATTGATTTATTAATCATCAGCATGTATGACTGAATAAAAATACGACCATTTAACCTTCCAAATAAAAGTTTACTGTTAATTTTGTTTAATGACACCACTAGAGCACATTGATTTATTAATCATCAACACGTATGAGTGAATAAAAACATGGCCATTTAACCTTCCAAATAAAAGTTTACCGTTGGTTTTGTTTAACAACACCACTAGAGCACATTGATTTATTAATTATCGGCTATTGGATGTCAAACATTAAATAATTCTGCCAAGAAATTATCAGCTACATTTTTTCCATTAGTGGCAAGTGATGTTTTCTATGCACCAATACAACAGACAGTATAGCACTTACCACAGCCTTTGATATACCAGTCATGGTGCACTGACTGGAACGAGAAATTGCCCAATGGCCCACTGATACTCGCATCTTTTATAAAGTAACAAATTTGTTTCTATATAGTGTCAGCAGTTTTCAATTCTAGAGTTTTGGAAATGTCAGCATTTCTATTTGTTTCTTTTTAATTTGCATTAAACTGATTTTGAATGCAAAATCGGCAATAACTGACAAATGATTTATTTGCATCAGCATAGTCTGTAAAGAGAAATTGTTTTAATAATATGGTAATAATACCCAGACAGTCTACATCTTTGTTCTGACTGATTTTCAGGGAGATATTTTTTGTCTCGCGTTTACAAAGTGAAAAGGAGAGAAATAGGTATTACTTGGCATCAACTTTGGCATTAAAGTTTCGCATTTCACGTTAAAGTTTCGCATTTAGATCACTTTCTCACAAACTGTAAGTCCTAAGTTAATGAAACTTGCTTTATAGTTTCACCTATGAATATTCATCACAATGCACCAGGTTTTTTTTATGGTAGGCCAGATATTTAATTCCATGAAAGCTTGTCCTGTAATTTGTGTTATACATGTAAGCTTCCTGTTAAAGATCCAGTGGTAATGCGCTCGCTCGTTGCGCGGTCAGTCTGGGATCGATCCCTGTCGGTAGGCCCATTGGGCTAGTTCTCGTTCCAGCCAGTGCACCACAACTGGCATATCAAAGGTCGTGGTATGTACTACCCTGTCTGTGGGATGGTGCATATAAAAGATCCCTTGCTGCTAATCGAAAAGAGTAGCCCATGAAGTGACGACAGCGGGTTTCCTTCCTCAATATCTGTGTGGTTCTTAACCATATGTCTGACGCCATATAACCGTAAATAAAATGTGTTAGAGTGCGTCGTTAAATAAAACATTTCCTTCCTTCCTGTTAAAGACCTCTGACTTATGGCACTTTCCTCCTTAGTTCCATGGACTGGCCTGAACATCTCAACAGCCAATCAAATTGCTAAAATCTTCCACTGAATCATGGGTATTTCTTGTTAATTAATTAAGATCGATCTTAGGTTAAGAATCACAGAAAACAATACGAGTCTGTAATAGATGATATATATGGCAACTGGACTGAATATTTTTCTGACAAATCTTTCCAGTTTAATGAAAGGTTAAGGAAATAAATTTTAAATTTTTTTTTATATATTTCTTTTCCCAAGTAATATGTCCATCACTAGTTATACAGTAGAATAGTGACTTACATGAGGATTTTTCAACTTTGTTACAAAAAGTTCTATCAACAGTTTGTCAAAAGTGGTAAACTACCATGAATTATCAACTGATGGTTGCTAACCAGATATTTTCTCATGTATTTCAGAGTAGTCGTAGTAACCAGACCACAATGTTTGCTCCAGCTAAGTTGACTGTATCCACTGTGTTTGTACGACTGAAGGAAATCGCCAGCATGAGTGGAAACTCTGTAAGAAATAGCTCAACTTAAAGTAGTAAAACTGTTCTAGGGTAGTTCCGATATTTTCATGAATTTCTGAGGTGGGTGGGGGTGTGTGGCTTTACTCAATTTATTCTTTTAAAAAAGGAAAATGTTTTGATTCATTATTTTGAAATGTAATATGGAAAATTGTTTCTCAGTTTCAGAAGCCTGTTTTGTTACCGTGACATCTATGTGAAAAATCAAAAGATAATTGGAATTGTATTTTATGGATAATATTAATTTGTGTAATGGTGTTTTTAGTGTGGTATAAATTTGAAGTGATTTATATATGATATTTTAGCTTCCAATGAAACTAAAATTAATTTTTATAGTTACTAATGAGGCAAAAACTACAATTTTCAGTTCGCTGTAAAACAAAATGACATTTTTTAGTATTAAGATTTTTATAAATTATTGTAGATAATGAACAAAAAGGTGGACAAGATTAGAGTCCTTCCCACCAGGGAATGTCATTTACTTACTATAGGATGTACCCCATCCCATGTTAGTTATTTCTGAACTGAAATAGTGCTTTTTTGTTATTTCCAAAACGCTTTTACTTTTCTTCTTACGTTAAATCAAACTGAAATTATTTACAAAAAACTATTTTCATGTATGCTGGGAAGGATTATGACTAAAAATTGCTATATTACCGTTAACATTGAGATAAAAAAAATTCCAGTATTGGGATCGATGTAATGTGTTTCAGGTGATGACGAAGAAGATGGACAAGATAAAGGGTTTGTTTGTCGCATGTCGGCAGTGCGAGGCTCGCTACCTCATCAGGTGTCTCGGAGGAAAACTGCGTATCGGGCTTGCGGAGCAGTCTGTCCTGACGGCGCTTGGTAACGCGGTGTTCCTCACTCCTCCAGGGCAAGGTGAGGGGGGTTAACACTTTTTAGGGTTTTAGGGAACGTTCTAGATTGTCAACAATATTCATAAAAATACAAGAGTACTCTCTTCTTCCTCTCTCTCTTTCTCTCTCACTCTCTTTCTCTTTTTCTTTCTCTCTCTGTCTCGGTCTCTCTCTCTCTCCCTCCCTCCACTTCTTTCCATCTATCTCTGTCTCTTTCCCTCCCCTCCTGTCTCTGTCTGTCTGTGTGTTTCTCTCTCTCTCTCTCTCTCTCTCTCTCTCTCTCTCTCTCTCTCTCTCTCTCTCTCTCTCTCTCTCTCTCTCTCTCTCTCTCTCTCTCTCTCTCTCTCTCTCTCCTCTCCTCTCCTCTCTCATTTCCCTGTACCTAGTTTCCGCTCTCTATCCTGTCTGTCTGTCTGTCTGTCTGTCTGTCTGTCTGTCTCTCTCTCTCTCTCTCTCTCTCTCTCTCTCTCTCTCTCTCTCGACCTTCTCTCTCTCTCATTTCCCTGTACCTAGTTTCCGCTCTCTCTATCCTGTCTGTCTGTCTGTCTCTCTCTCTCTCTCTCTCTCTATCTCTCTCTCTCTCTCTCTCTCTCTCTCTCTCTCTCTCTCTCTCTCTCTCTCTCTCTCTCTCTGTGTGTGTGTGTCTCTTTCTCTCTTTGCTATTCCTTTTTCTCACTCCTTATGTACATCAAAATTTGATCAACATTTTTGTATGTTTGGAAGAAAAGAAAGTGATGGTTATTTTTATGAATGAATTCGGTGTTACACTCATTATTTTTTAATATTGGTCTCTTCATGTTGTTATATCAATATTTTTTTTACTTCAGAATACCCCCCTGAGGTACTGGATGCTGGGAAAGGGATGTCATCTGAAACTCTAAAGAAAAAGATGGATGAGGCAGCATTGATTATTAAAACAACATACTGGCGAGTCTTTACAATATTCTTTACCAACTTCTTAAAAAACCCTCATTAATTTCACAGTGGTATGTACTATCCTGTCTGTGGGATGGTGCATATAAAAGATCCCTTGCTGCTAATTGAAAAGAGTAGCCCATAAAGTGGCAACAGCGGGTTTCCTCTCTCAATATTTGTGTGATCCTTAACCATACGTCTGACGCCATATAACCGTAAATGAAATGTGTTGAGTGCATTGTTAAATAGAACATTTCCTTCCTTCCAATCAAATGTGACTGTTCGTCTAGCACCATTTCAGGACAGTGATCCTTAGCTCACCTTAATGTTACTCAAGATGAAGACCATTTGCAATAATATGAACTGTGATACTTTGAATCGTTTGTATCCATGCAGTATTACTAATCACAAAAAATACGATTTTATAATGTTATTTTGGGGTGGATTTCATTGTTATAAACCTAGGATTCAATAACTTAAATATAATTTAATATAAGTTCAGTAGCCCGAAGGTTAAAGAATGTTTTGGCTATAAATTGTTTAATGACTTTGTTTTAATGTGGTAATTTATTTATTTATTTCTATTGGTATTTCTATATGTTTCTGGTTGATCTCTTTGACAGTGAACTACCTAACTATGATGCCATTGTCCCTGTTCTGTTGAAGGAAGGATTACAAGAACTTCCCACTCGCTGCATGCTCACTCCCGGTAAGAGTTATTGGTACGGACATCTGAAATGTGAAAAATTACCTTTAACTATGGGTTTTAGTTTGTTTGTTGGGCTTTTTTGTACATGTTTGATGTTTCATGTCTAGATGTTGTTTCCAGGAATTCCACTAAAACCCATGTTGGCACATCCGACCAAGGGAGTGAGTGAAGTCCTACAGAGGTTTGAGAACATGGAGTTCACCTGTGAATACAAGTATGATGGAGAGAGAGCCCAGGTTGGTGCAAGATTAATAGTTTCTAACACTCGTCTCAAGAAAATCAATCCATGGAGCAAGCTTTAGCGATCTTTAAGCATTGTGTTTCTTGAGACGAGTGTCAGAAAAACCCATCTACAAAATGACAAATGCCAGAAATATTTTCTAGTTCAATGATTCTTATAATTTTAGTATAATTATTATAAAATTCACTGCATTTTATTTTTTTACCATGACATCAATCCTTCTCTCAGTATATATTACGTGACATCACTCCTCAGCTGATATATGTTACGTCACTAAAAGGAATGCATGCAGTGTTATATATTACGTGACGTCCGTACTACCTTTGCTTAGAGAATGATGTAATTAAAATGTAGCAATGGCCATCTACCTCCTAAATGATGAGACCAATTGATCATTGAAAAAGGTGCATTACTGTCTAGGAGATGTGTGTTAGACTATTTTTGGCACAGCTTTCTTGCACTTTTCTACTGGTTGTTTGAACTAGAAATATATTTGTAGCAATTGTCTGTCATGTTTTATGAATTTATTGTGAATAACAGTCAAAAATTTATATAGTTGCATAGCATAATGCAATGCAGCATAACATACATCAGTTTCTTTTGTCATTGGCATGATCTGTTTTCCATGATTACATCCTATCTTTTTAATGACATCTACTTTTTTATTGAAGGATAACAATCGGATATTTAGTGTCATCCTATCAAAATTGTAAGAGCAGAACATTTGTAATTAAAATGTAATGACTAACAATCAAGCTGCCATCAGCAAGATCCACATTTTATTATTGTATAAGTTCCTAATCTTACCAGAAATCTGTTTGTAGATTTGTATGTGTACTGGTTATTGTAGGTTTATTGGGAAGGTGACAGATAATCCACTTTTTTAATACAAAAACATCTTTACTCTGATTATCTCCCTTGAAACTAGAGTACTTCAAAATTCTCTATCTGCACAAAATTGTTTAGAACAAAACGGTTAATATGATTTTGTGATGAAATGGGGCAGTTTATTTCAGGTTAGTTTCATAGTGAAATATTAATTAGCAACTATAGTCCGTCCCATCCTCCTAAAAAAAATTTGTTTGTTAATATTTCAGTTTGGTTTGACATAAGAAGAAAAGTTAAAGTGTTCTGGAAAAAAACACAAAAAAACACCCAACAATATTGTATGGAAGTTACAAAACAATCGGCTCAGAAATAAATAAATTGTAGTAAATTCCATAATTTGAAAAAAAGGCCTCCCTGTGTGACGGACAATAGAATGACATCAAAATAAAAAATAAAAATTTCTTGCCTTAAAGGGACAGACCCTAGTTTCAGCCCATAGAAATTAACACTAAGTTTAGTTAAAGGGACAGACCCTAGTTTCAGCCCATAGAAATTAACACTAAGTTTAGTTAATTTATAACCATGTAACACATTTGGATAAAGTTACAACTGAGTAAAGCAAGAGTCTGTGACTTTGAAATGGTGAAATACCTTCTAAAAATAGACTAAAACTCGACTCCATAACTGTTACCTTTCAGACACGTGTGTTTATAAAAATATGAGAAATGCATTTTGTGATATTAAAAACACCAGGATGACCAAAAACACTTCGAATGTATGGAAATGGATAATCTAAACAATAAAATCTAAGTAAAGTATGATTTCAGTTATCAAAAACAGCTCTAATAGTCACAAGTATGCCTTAATGTTTAAAAACTAGGGTATGTCCCTTTAATAAAGTCAGAAAGCGAAATATAGATACATTGTATTACATTTCCGATGGCGGCGACAGAATACATTTTGTGTTTAGCTCTATTAAGTTTTTGTGATTAATTATGAAAAAACCCTTGTTTTATGTTTATATATATATATATATACTCTTCAAAAAAAGAAACGCAAAAGGGTACAAATGGGTTATAACTCCGATTTTATGTTTCCTACCGGTTCATGCTTTGTGAATATAAGGTCATTGCATGTCCCAAACACATTCCCACGGTTACATTCGATAAAACGCAGCTACTGTACAATAAAGTTCCAAAATGTGAATATTCGCAAAAACGCAGCCACGTGCAAACCATGTCACCACTGCACGTGCGTTGTCTGCACGTGCAACATGAACGCCGACAGTATAAAAGTGCAGGGTGTTCGCTTGCCTGGCCTCTGTATCTGGCCGACAGTTGACAATCCAGGACATGCCACGTCTCAGTGAACCGCAGAGAAACAATGCCATCGGCCGACTAGACGCAGGTGAATCCAGAACGGCCGTTGCCAGGGCATTTCATGTGTCCCCAAGCACCATCTCCAGACTGTGGGACCATTACCAGCAACATGGATCAACACGTGACCTCCCTAGATCCGGTCGACCACGGGTCACTACCCCCGGGCAGGACCGCTACATCCGGGTACGCCACCTTCGGGAACGATTGACTACTGCCACCTCCACAGCCGCAGCAATACCAGGTTTGCGCAGGATATCCGACCAGACCGTACGGAACCGCCTACGTGAGGTAGGAATTCGTGCCAGACGTCCAGTTCGAGGTGTCATCTTAACACCACAACACCGTCGACTCCGACTGCAGTGGTGCCAGATTCATCGACAATGGCCTCAACTGCGATGGAGACAGGTGTGGTTCAGTGACGAGTCCCGATTTCTGCTCCGACGTCATGATGGAAGATGTCGCGTGTATAGGCGTCGTGGTGAACGTTATGCGGCAAACTGCGTGCAGGAAGTGGACAGATTCGGCGGGGGTAGTGTCATGGTGTGGGCAGCCATCTCACACACTGGCAGAACTGACCTGGTCCACGTGCAGGGCAACCTGAATGCACAGGGCTACATTGACCAGATCCTCCGGCCACACATCGTTCCAGTTATGGCCAACGCCAACGCAGTGTTCCAACATGACAACGCCAGGCCTCACACAGCACGTCTCACAACGGCTTTCCTACAGAACAACAACATTAATGTCCTTCCTTGGCCATCGATATCACCGGATTTGAACCCAATTGAGCATCTATGGGACGAGTTGGACCGACGCCTCCGACAGCGACAACCACAGCCCCAGACCCTGCCCGAGCTGGCAGCAGCCTTGCAGGCCGAGTGGGCCACCATCCCCCGGGACGTCATCCGTTCTCTGGTTGCTTCAATGGGCAGGCGGTGCCAGGCAGTTGTCAACACACGCGGAGGCCACACCCGGTATTGACTCCAGATGACCTTGACCTTGGTGGTGTGTCCTATCACTTACTCACAATGGACTAGAGTGAATTGTGAACAATCCTGCAACATTTGGTAATTATCGGACTCACCATTCAATAATTAAATCAATTCTCCAAATTTTACTACAATGTGGTTTTGCGTTTCTTCTTTTGAAGAGTATATATATATATATATATATATATATATATTATCTCTGTATTACCTCTTCAGATTCATGTTCTGGAAGACGGAAAGATCCACATCTACAGCAGAAACTCTGAAGACAACACGTCAAAGTATCCTGATATTATCGGCCGCATGCCGAACGCCATCACGGATACAGTGAAATCATGTGTGATCGACTCTGAAGCTGTGGCATGGGACCAGCAGAACAAACAGATCTTACCCTTCCAGGTCCTGTCAACACGCAAGAGAAAGGTGAGGTATTTGGTTTTAAGGGGTGGGACGTAACCCAGTGGGAAAGGGCTTGCCTGATGCAAGGTTGGTCTAGGATCGATCTCATCAGTGGCCCATTGAGCTATTTCTCATTCCAGACAGTGTATGTGCTTTCCTGTCTGTAGGAAAGTGCATATAAAAGATCCCTTGCTGCATTAGAAAAAATATAGCGGGTTTCCTCTGATGACTAAGAATTACCAAATGTTTGACATCCAATAGCCGATGATTAATTAATCAATGTGCTCCAGTGGTGTCATTAAACAAAACAAACTTTTCCAGACAGTGTACTACGACTGGTATATTAAAGGCCATGGTATGTGCTGTCCTGTCTGGGAAAGTGCATATAAAAGATCCCTTGCTACTAATATGTCATTTTATACAATGCAGATATTGAAGAAAAACAAAAATCAATTGTAGTATTATTTTGTTTCTTGTTTTACAGGATGCCGATGTAGAAGAAATAAAGATTCGACTGTTGTATTATTTTGTTTGTTGTTTTATAGGATGCCGACGTAGAAGAAATAAAGATCGACTGTAGTAGTATTTTGTTTGTTGTTTTACAGGATGCCGATGTAGAAGAAATAAAGATCGACTGTTGTATTATTTTATTTCTTGTCGACTGTTGTATTATTTTGTTTCTTGTTTTATAGGATGCCGATGTAGAAGAAATAAAGATCAACTGTTGTATTATTTTGTTTCTTGTTTTATAGGATGCCGACGTTGAAGAAATAAAGAACGACTGTAGTATTATTTTGTTTCTTGTTTTATAGGATGCCGTCGTAGAAGAAATAAAGAACGACTGTAGTATTATTTTGTTTCTTGTTTTATAGGATGCCGACGTTGAAGAAATAAAGAACGACTGTAGTATTATTTTGTTTGTTGTTTTATAGGATGCCGACGTTGAAGAAATAAAGAACGACTGTAGTATTATTTTGTTTGTTGTTTTATAGGATGCCGACGTTGAAGAAATAAAGAACGACTGTAGTATTATTTTGTTTCTTGTTTTATAGGATGCCGACGTTGAAGAAATAAAGAACGACTGTAGTATTATTTTGTTTCTTGTTTTATAGGATGCCGATGTAGAAGAAATAAAGATGTTTTAGATGCCGAAGTAGAAGAAATAAAGATCGACTGTTGTATTATTTGATTTCTTGTTTTACAGGATGCCGACGTAGAAGAAATAAAGATCGACTGTTGTATTATTTTGTTTGTTGTTTTACAGGATGCTGACATAGAAGAAATAAAGATCGACTGTTGTATTATTTTGTTTGTTGTTTTATAGGATGCCGATGTAGAAGAAATAAAGATCGACTGTAGTATTATTTTGTTTCTTGTTTTATAGGATGCCGACGTTGAAGAACTAAAGAACGACTGTAGTATTATTTTGTTTCTTGTTTTATAGGATGCCGATGTAGAAGAAATAAAGATCAACTGTAGTATTATTTTGTTTGTTGTTTTATAGGATGCCGACGTAGAAGAAATAAAGATCGACTGTAGTAGTATTTTGTTTCTTGTTTTATAGGATGCCGACGTTGAAGAACTAAAGAACGACTGTAGTATTATTTTGTTTGTTGTTTTATAGGATGCCGACGTTGAAGAAATAAAGAACGACTGTAGTATTATTTTGTTTGTTGTTTTATAGGATGCCGACGTTGAAGAAATAAAGAACGACTGTAGTATTATTTTGTTTCTTGTTTTATAGGATGCCGACGTTGAAGAAATAAAGAACGACTGTAGTATTATTTTGTTTCTTGTTTTATAGGATGCCGATGTAGAAGAAATAAAGATGTTTTAGATGCCGAAGTAGAAGAAATAAAGATCGACTGTTGTATTATTTTATTTCTTGTTTTACAGGATGCCGACGTAGAAGAAATAAAGATCGACTGTTGTATTATTTTGTTTGTTGTTTTACAGGATGCCGACATAGAAGAAATAAAGATCGACTGTTGTATTATTTTGTTTGTTGTTTTATAGGATGCCGATGTAGAAGAAATAAAGATCAACTGTAGTATTATTTTGTTTGTTGTTTTATAGGATGCCGACGTAGAAGAAATAAAGATCGACTGTAGTAGTATTTTGTTTCTTGTTTTATAGGATGCCGACGTAGAAGAACTAAAGATCGACTGTAGTATTATTTTGTTTCTTGTTTTATAGGATGCCGACGTTAAAGAAATAAAGATCAGCTGTAGTATTATTTTATTTCTTGTTTTATAGGATGCCGATGTAGAAGAAATAAAGATCAACTGTAGTATTATTTTGTTTGTTGTTTTATAGGATGCCGACGTAGAAGAAATAAAGATCGACTGTAGTAGTATTTTGTTTCTTGTTTTATAGGATGCCGACGTAGAAGAAATAAAGATCAGCTGTAGTATTATTTTATTTCTTGTTTTATAGGATGCCGATGTAGAAGAAATAAAGATCAACTGTAGTAGTATTTTGTTTGTTGTTTTATAGGATGCCGACGTAGAAGAAATAAAGATCGACTGTAGTAGTATTTTGTTTCTTGTTTTACAGGATGCCGATGTAGAAGAAATAAAGATCGACTGTTGTATTATTTTATTTCTTGTCGACTGTTGTATTATTTTGTTTGTTGTTTTATAGAATGCCGATGTAGAAGAAATAAAGATCGACTGTAGTATTATTTTGTTTCTTGTTTTATAGGATGCCGACGTTGAAGAACTAAAGAACGACTGTAGTATTATTTTGTTTCTTGTTTTATAGGATGCCGACGTTAAAGAAATAAAGATCAGCTGTAGTATTATTTTATTTCTTGTTTTATAGGATGCCGATGTAGAAGAAATAAAGATCAACTGTAGTATTATTTTGTTTCTTGTTTTATAGGATGCCGATGTAGAAGAAATAAAGATCGACTGTAGTTGTATTTTGTTTGTTGTTTTACAGGATGCCGACGTAGAAGAAATAAAGATCGACTGTAGTAGTATTTTGTTTGTTGTTTTACAGGATGCCGATGTAGAAGAAATAAAGATCGACTGTTGTATTATTTTATTTCTTGTCGACTGTTGTATTATTTTGTTTCTTGTTTTATAGGATGCCGATGTAGAAGAAATAAAGAACGACTGTTGTATTATTTTGTTTCTTGTTTTATAGGATGCCGATGTAGAAGAACTAAAGAACGACTGTAGTATTATTTTGTTTGTTGTTTTATAGGATGCCGACGTTGAAGAAATAAAGAACGACTGTAGTATTATTTTGTTTCTTGTTTTATAGGATGCCGACGTTGAAGAAATAAAGAACGACTGTAGTATTATTTTGTTTGTTGTTTTATAGGATGCCGACGTTGAAGAAATAAAGAACGACTGTAGTATTATTTTGTTTGTTGTTTTATAGGATGCCGACGTTGAAGAAATAAAGAACGACTGTAGTATTATTTTGTTTGTTGTTTTATAGGATGCCGACGTTGAAGAAATAAAGAACGACTGTAGTATTATTTTGTTTGTTGTTTTATAGGATGCCGACGTTGAAGAAATAAAGAACGACTGTAGTATTATTTTGTTTCTTGTTTTATAGGATGCCGATGTAGAAGAAATAAAGATGTTTTAGATGCCGAAGTAGAAGAAATAAAGATCGACTGTTGTATTATTTTATTTCTTGTTTTACAGGATGCCGACGTAGAAGAAATAAAGATCGACTGTTGTATTATTTTGTTTGTTGTTTTACAGGATGCCGACATAGAAGAAATAAAGATCGACTGTTGTATTATTTTGTTTGTTGTTTTATAGGATGCCGATGTAGAAGAAATAAAGATCGACTGTAGTATTATTTTGTTTCTTGTTTTATAGGATGCCGATGTAGAAGAAATAAAGATCGACTGTAGTATTATTTTGTTTCTTGTTTTATAGGATGCCGATGTAGAAGAAATAAAGATCAACTGTAGTATTATTTTGTTTGTTGTTTTATAGGATGCCGACGTAGAAGAAATAAAGATCGACTGTAGTAGTATTTTGTTTCTTGTTTTACAGGATGCCGATGTAGAAGAAATAAAGATCGACTGTTGTATTATTATTTCTTGTCGTTTGTATTGTTTTATAGTTTTATAGAATGCCGATGTAGAAGAAATAAAGATCGACTGTAGTATTATTTTGTTTCTTGTTTTATAGGATGCCGACGTTGAAGAACTAAAGAACGACTGTAGTATTATTTTGTTTCTTGTTTTATAGGATGCCGATGTAGAAGAAATAAAGATCAACTGTAGTATTATTTTGTTTGTTGTTTTATAGGATGCCGACGTAGAAGAAATAAAGATCGACTGTAGTAGTATTTTGTTTCTTGTTTTATAGGATGCCGACGTAGAAGAAATAAAGATCAGCTGTAGTATTATTTTATTTCTTGTTTTATAGGATGCCGATGTAGAAGAAATAAAGATCAACTGTAGTAGTATTTTGTTTGTTGTTTTATAGGATGCCGACGTAGAAGAAATAAAGATCGACTGTAGTAGTATTTTGTTTCTTGTTTTACAGGATGCCGATGTAGAAGAAATAAAGATCGACTGTTGTATTATTTTATTTCTTGTCGACTGTTGTATTATTTTGTTTGTTGTTTTATAGAATGCCGATGTAGAAGAAATAAAGATCGACTGTAGTATTATTTTGTTTCTTGTTTTATAGGATGCCGACGTTGAAGAACTAAAGAACGACTGTAGTATTATTTTGTTTCTTGTTTTATAGGATGCCGACGTTAAAGAAATAAAGATCAGCTGTAGTATTATTTTATTTCTTGTTTTATAGGATGCCGATGTAGAAGAAATAAAGATCAACTGTAGTATTATTTTGTTTCTTGTTTTATAGGATGCCGATGTAGAAGAAATAAAGGTTGACTGTAGTATTGTTGTTTGTTGTTTTATAAGATGCCGACGTTGAAGAAATGAAGATCGACTGTAGTTGTATTTTGTTTGTTGTTTTACAGGATGCCGACATTGAAAAAATGAAGATGGACTGTAGTTATATTTTGTTTGTTGTTTTACAGGATGGCGACGTTGAAGAAATAAAGATCGACTGTAGTATTATTTTGTTTGTTGTTTTACAGGATGCCGATGTTGAAGAAATAAAGATCGACTGTAGTTGTATTTTGTTTGTTGTTTTACAGGATGCCGACGTTGAAGAAATAAAGATCGACTGTAGTTGTATTTTGTTTGTTGTTTTACAGGATGCCGACGTTGAAGAAATAAAGATCGACTGTAGTTGTATTTTGTTTGTTGTTTTACAGGATGCCGATGTTGAAGAAATAAAGATCAACTGTAGTTGTATTTTGTTTGTTGTTTTACAGGATGCCGACGTTGAAGAAATAAAAGTCCAGGTGTGTGTCTATGCGTTTGATCTGCTCTACTTCAACGGAGAATCTCTCGTGAAGAAACCGTTCCGCGAGCGACGCCAGCTCCTCAGAGATAACTTCAGGGAGGTGGAGGGAGAATTCGTGTTTGCCAAGTCTATGATAGCATCCAACACAGAGAAGATTGAAGAGTTTTTAGATGAATCTATTAAAGGTGAGATGATTTCAGATCTGCAAAACATTTGTGCAAAACATATGATGTACCGTTATAGCAGTGACTGGCATCTCAGCATAGCAAGATATACAGAGAAGTTAGTAGCAAGTTTTCTATCACTCTCCACACCAAGAGTTGAAATAACTATGTCAGACACCAAATAACTGTAATCTTAAAATGTGCTGAGGTGTGACTAAACATTCCTTTCCTTGATCGGGATATAGCTCAGTCAGTTGAGTGCTCATTTGAGGTGTTTGCATTGCAGGATCAAACCAACTCGGTAGATACATTAAGCTGATTGGGTTTTTTCTTGTAACAACTAGTACACTACAACTGAACAAAGGCTGTGGTATGTGTTTTCGTGTCTGTGGGAAAGTGCATATAAAAGATCCCTTGCTGCATTAAAAAAAATGTAGTAGGTTTCCTCTGATGACTACGAGTTAGGATTAGCAAATGTTTGACATCCAGTAGCCGATGATTAATTAATCGATGTGCTCCAGTGGTGTCGTTAAACAAAACAAACATTCTGTTTTTCCTTTCCTTTCCTAGTACACCTTTACTGCTGGATTATGGGTTTTAAGTGATTGTTTTTGTATTTTTCCAGGAAACTGTGAAGGTCTGATGGTTAAGACCCTTGACGTAGATGCAACATATGAAATTGCCAAGAGATCTCGAAACTGGCTCAAGGTATTAGTTTTGGTTTTAATTAATCACATTTTTTAAATTAAAAAAATTATATGTAGTAATTTGGGTGTTTATCTCTCAACTTACTAGACTGACAAATGACACTATCCACCAAATTCAAAATAGTCTCTATCTGTTTTGAAGTGAAATAAATCCATAATTTTTATCTAAAAATTTCTGTTTCCTCCGTCCAGTAATTTCTTATAATTTGATTTGAACTAGTATCAGTGTAACAGGAAATATGTACGTGAAACAAATGTTAACTGGTAACAAATGTTTGTTCCTAGGCTAGTTAAAGGCACTTTATGTTATATCTAAAATTAGCATAATTCCTAAATTTCTCTGATTTACTCTAAGGGTTAGGCTGTTATAAATAAATCCTAGATTTTCTTCCCTGCTCTCCTACGTTTGTTTATTTGCCACAAAAATGTTTTTTTGCTTGATCAGGTATTTCCAATATCCTGAAATTTCAACTATCACCTACCTCCATTTAAAAAAAAGTCTAGCATTAGTAAATTTATATTTCCTCCAGAGGTGGTAGTATTTTATATTGATGCTGTGTATGTTCATTGAAGAGACTGCATATAACAGCTTTTATTGAGTAGTATCTACTTTAAATTTGTTGTGATGGGCTATGATATACATTAAAAAATCTTAACCATAGTTATTTTGTGTTTCTGTGTAAAATCAAACATTGTTTTATAACTGTCTATGGGCTGGTGTATTTAAAAGCTCCTTTGCTGCTAATGAAAAAGAGTATCCCAATGAGTGGTGCAGCAGGTTTCCTCTCTAATTATTTCTGTGGTCCTCAACCATATGTCCAATGCCATATAACCATAATTACAATGCATGGAGTTGGTTAAATAAAAATGTCTTCATTTTTTTCTCACTGCCTCCTTTCCCTTTCCTCCTTTGAATTTTATCTCATTTCTCCCTGATCTAACAACTCCCTATCTTTCAACTTTTTTCAATGTCCACTTCCACTTCCCAGGCCTTATCTCTTGTAGTCATCCGTTAAATAAAACATTTCTTTCTTTCTTTCCTTGTTAGGGTTTTTGCCAGAAAGAAATGTTTGGGTTTTGTAGCTATGGAATTGAATGCAACCAAAATCAACAGTGTGTGTGTGTATGAGGGCCTCCCCCAGAAAGAAAATGAGTTAAGTTTAGGGTTAGGGTTAAGAAAATCATACAGTAATGATTAATTAATTATTAAAGGTGAACACTTTACAAGCAGGGTTTCTGCCAGACTGTAAAGTGGGTATGGCGCCATAACCAAATTTTTTTGCAGATTTTATTTTTTAAAGTTAACTTTTTGACATAATCTAATACGTTGTGTTTTGTAACAGCTCAAGAAAGACTACTTGGAGGGTGTGGGTGACACCCTCGACATCGTTCCTATCGGCGGTTACCTCGGCACCGGGAAACGAACCGGTGGCTATGGCGGCTTCCTGCTCGCGTGTTACGATGAAGACAATGAGGAGTTCCAGTCCATCTGCAAGGTAAAATTACACAGATGCCAACTGCTACAGTTTCATTGTAGCATTGTTACGGTCCGACGAAAAATGCTACGGAAAAAATAAAACTATCAAAGATAGATTTTGTCTTGTGCAAGAGAAATATTAAAACCTACAACTCATATTTGCATTGCTATTATGACATTACCTTGCATGTGTAACATTAATAGAATCAGTCACCGTTGTGAGGTGTAGATAAGGCAATTCCAACCCGAGGGACAAAAATATTTTTATTCTTTTCTTGCCCAATTAATTACAGATACAAAATATTAATTTTGTAAGCTAAGGTTTGTTTATTCTAGAACAATTCATAAACATTTCAGCTACAAACTCGTATAATCATACGCAAAAATATATAGTCCACATTATGCAACAACATAAATGTAACAGATTAATCATAACTATAAAATAAAAAACTATTAATTTGTTTTAAATATTTTTAAAACAATGACCCAATGTGAAATGGCAATTTGGTGGAATATTTAATTCAACAGAATTCTGGCTAATTCAGTCCAGTGGGCAAGAATAATGCATACAATTGAGAATAAGTCACATATTGGTATTGAGGCATTATATTTCATGGGTAATGCATACAAGTTAAACTGAGAAAAAACAAACTGTTGCTAGCTGTCTTGTATGACTGCAGTACAAATGCTACTGACAAATCAGGCATCGAAATAAGTCGAGAACGGTCGTTCAGGTTACCGGGAGGTTACCACATGTAAGAAAACTTTCAACAACGGTACTTTCGTTTCCGAATGTAAACCAGGCAATGCATTCTGGACTTCCGCGTTTTATTTTCTGGTAAGGAATTGCATTGATGTGCAATTGCAAGCAGTAATAGTCATTCTGCATTTAAGCCATGTCCACTAGATGAATTTACTTCTGCGTTTTGTTTTCTCGTATAAAATTTCACCGATGTTCGTATGCACTTGTGCAATTGCAAAGCTATTTCGGCAATCCGCGTTTAAGTAGCGCCCACTAGATAAATTTACTTCCAGATTTCGTTAGTCGTACCGATAACAGGAATTCAATTCTAACTTTCATGTAGTTGTGGTAACCTATAGGTTACCAGGCTATATTTTGTGGTAACCTGTAAATGGGTTACCAGATACAATGCTTATTTTGATGCCTGCAAATTACTTGATAACTGTTGATGGGTGCATTGACAGGTTGGCAGCTCTGTGTGCTTGTTGTGGCTCGTCTTTACAAAGTCAAAAGACAAGCTATAGGTATTACTTTGTCTTTGTCTTTAAAGCTTAACATTAAAGCTTTACATTTAGATTCATTTCTCACAAACTATAAATCCTAGGTCAGTGAAACTTGGTTTGTAGTTGCACCTATGGATGCTCATCACAGTGCACCGAAAACATTTATGGTAGCCGAGAGATTTAATTCTGTGAAAGTCTTGTAACAATTAATTTTTTTATTTTTAAAGGGACATTCCTGATTTTGCATCTATTATAAAATGTATTAATCAAACATGAAAACTATATACAAAGACATGATCTTATTTCAGATTGGCACGGGTTTTACCGATGAAAACCTCGAGGTTCACACGAAGTTCTTCAAGGCTCACGTGATTGACGCGCCCAAGTCATACTACCGGTTCGACAGCGGTCTAGAGCCTGACCACTGGTTCGACGCCGTCCAGGTGTGGGAGGTCAAGGCTGCTGACCTGTCCATATCACCCACACACAAGGCAGCAAGCGGACTGGTCAGTTCCGTTTCTGTATCACAAATATTCTAATGAGATGTACATGTATTTGATTTAATAGGGAATAGTAAACAAATTACCATTTTTTTAAAAAGCTGTTTTTTGTTGAGAATAATAAACAAATTACCAGTTGTTTTCTTTAATAGACAATAGTAAACAAATTACCAGTTGTTTTCTTTAATAGAGAATAATAAACAAATTACCAGTTGTTTTCTTTAATAGAGAATAGTAAACAAATTACCAGTTGTTTTCTTTTTAAAAGAGAACTAATTACAATATTTGTAATAGAAAATAAATTACAATTTTTTTAAAGGGTTTCTTTTTAGAGAATAAACAAATTAACAGTTATTTTCTGTAGTTAACAAATTAACAGTTATTTTCTTTAATAGAGAATGGTAAACAAAATTACATTATTTTTAATAGAGAATAATAAAACAAATTACCAGTTGTTTTCTTTAATAGAGAATCGTAATGAATTACCAGTTGTTTTTAATAAAGAATCAAACAAATTATAAGAGATTTCTTTTAATAGAGAATAATAAAGAAATGACCAATTATTTCCTTTAAATTAATAGAGAATAATCAAATTACCACTTATTTTCAAGTTGTCCTGAATGAAAAATAATTTTTTACCATGTAACAAATGACAAGTGAAAGTTTTATACATATTTCCTGGGCATTGGGCCACTATATTCTAGAATCCTGGCAAATATAGATGTGGATCCTGATGATTTTTATTTGTGGATTGCTCAGGGGAAATATGTTTTGTATCAGAACATCTAGGTTTAGATCCTTATGAACTGTATTTGTAGGTTGACCCAGAAAAGGGCATCTCACTCAGGTTTCCACGGTTTCTGCGTATCCGTGATGACAAGAAACCCGAAGAAGCAACCTCAGCGTCTCAGGTAATAAGAATATTAATATTGGCCTACCAGGGCTTCCAACTGCACCAAAGTTAAGGCATTAAATGTTGTGCCCAAAATGTGTATGACCAAATTGAGTATAGACATGCTGATCTAAAAATATTTAAGCTCAAAACTATTGATGTCAAGTTTTAATTAGATTAAAATAACTTGTAGTGCATTTCTGGATACCCACAACTCTTCAGCAGCTAATAATAACATTACTGCTCTGAAAAGACTTTACAGCACTAGGAACAGGCAACAAAATCCCAAATTAGTGAAGGCATTCATAGAGAAATCTTATTTTATGTGGAATATATTTGGTGTGTATGTTTCTCTTTAGCCAACACTTTAGTATAAATGTTCACCCATTGATAGTCCACACACCCTGTCTCAAGAACTGAAATAGTCTCTCATTGCAGGGTAATAATTATAGTTGCCCACCATTTAGTCAAAGCTTCGTTTATTTTAATTTTAAACAAGTAATTTGAAAAAACCCAACCACATTTTGAAGTGATAAAATGCAGTAACTGATTTGTTTTTGTTCCAGGTGGCGGATATGTATAGAAATCAGCTACAGATCTCTAATCAGCAAAAAACAAACAGAACGGACATTGAGGAAGACTTCTACTGAAGCAGAGACTATAATCATTTAACATAATAAAATTCAGTGTGTTAAAGATAATTTCTGCAAACCACTGCTCAAACATGTATGTCAGGTAGGTATTAATATATTGCATCTACAAAATCTAAACAACGTATCGGAGTATGGTAATAATGAAATGAAAATATTGACAAAATCATGGAAGACCGAGATATTAGTGAGCAGAATAAAAACTAGATTTTCTCCCATCTGGTTCACCAGCTTTGTGTGAAATTTGCTTGTATCTTGAGGATTTTCACTGTGTTTGAGAACTAATCGGACTTTTAACTTTACACTCTAAAGTTATCTTAGATTTTGTTTTCTCCATGTACCCAATAGACGATGTATTTTTCATGCTAGGTTGTTGTTATACATTCATTCATTCATTTCTATAGACATTACCTGTCCTCAAACAAGTGCACCTCCCCCCCACGCAAGTGGTCTGGTCCGAACATCCCAACAGCCAATGGGATGGCCTAAATTCTTCTACTGTATACTGCTCTCTAGTTCCGGTCACATGACTGTAACTTCCTTCTTTTTCTCTTCGCGAAAGGGTCTGGACGTCTTTTGTTTGGCTCTGTTTTGGAGTCAACTTTTTTTATAAGACCTTTGGTTTTGTATTCGTGTTGGGTGAAATGTTTTTCACCTTATATTTCGTTAGCTTCGTATAGCTTCGTATGTTCTTCGCGTATTCGCTTGACTTTCAAGCGTTATTACATGAAATGTTGTTATATTGCCGGTTGTCGTGTCGGACGCCATTTGCAAAATGGCGTCTGTATTGACTGGCTTGGTGTTAGGTGGAATGTTTTTTTTTTCCACCTTATTCGTTACCTTTCGTATGTTTCGCGTATTTCGCTTGACTTGCCAAGTGTTAATTACATGAAATGTTATTATATTGCCGGTTGTCGTGTCGGACGCCATTTGCAAAATGGCGTCTTTGTTGACCGACTTTGTGTTTGTGTCATGGTTTCTTTTCTTTCTCTTTCACAGATTGAAAACTTTTTATCATGTCAGATGTTAATGTTCAGCGTCAGGTACGAGCGTGCCTACGCTGTAAGAAGTTCACTGCAGGCGGCGACCCTCATGAATTATGTCCGGGTTGCCGTGTTCCTTGTAGCCTCTCTTCGAGATGCGACCTGTGTTCGGGCCTGTCTACTGTCGAGTTCGCGGCTTACTTGAAGGTGCTGTCGGCGAGAGCCAAGAAAGTGGAATCTTCGCCGTCAATTGCGGACTCCATAGCAGATGTATTACGTTCGATGCTACCTACTATGCTGAAAGAGACTATGGCGTCAATGGCGGCCTTACCACAACCGGCGGGTTTGGGACCAGGTCCGGTTCAAGTCCCCTCTTCGGGGGGTGCGGCTCCAGGATGCAAGACTTCAGATGACAGGCCTGCAGTTACTACGCAGCCCTCGGACAAGCCGACTCAATCAGTTAGGCGTTCCACGGCCTCCAAGGATCACCGATCTTCAAAGTCATCTTCGGCGCAGCGGAGCCGGGAACGGAGCCGGGCTCGTAGCCGTTCCCCACGACCTGCACGTCTCCCTACGGGTTCCGTGGATCGGCAGCGCAGACCTTCTATTGACGCTTCAGAGGGTTCTCGACGGGACCGTCCACGGTCCGGTTCACCAGTGAATTCTGTTTCGGCGGATCGATTAGCCTGTGCTCGAGTGCTTCGAGACTTTGGAGATGCAGCGCCTACAGCGGTTTCCGTCATTGATGAGACTGAATCTTCTGATCATATGAATATGAGGGATTGCTTGGCGGCAGTCTATGATATGTTGCCGTCCTTGCCACATCCACCAACGCCGTCCAAGAAGGGACCGACACCGATGATAGCGACTGATGTCCCTCCGGAAGATGTGGTGATCCGTTCCTTGGCTGCCGGTACACTCGTATCCGAGGTGGCGACGGATTTAGACCGCACTTTTAAAGACACAGCGTCTTTCGTCGCCTTCCCGACTTGGGGTCACCGTATGTATCCGGTATTTGACATGACCTTTACAGATGTAGCTCCGTCCTTGGATGAAGACGTTCACCGTCTTGGGAAGTCGTCAACCGTGGATTTGACAGACAAACAAGTACAAGCCATGGATACTGCCCAGAGACGTTGCTTGTTTGTATTATCTTATTTGGACGTTTTCCTTGCGGCGATGGCCACCCAGGCAAAAGATGCACGGTGCTACGCGCTATTTCAGCAATCAGCGCAGATGCTAGCTTTCCTGACGTCTTCGGTGACTTCGATGTCCTCGATGTTAATGCAATATCGTCGCCAGGCTTATTTAAAGAGATCCACTTTGGATTTTCAGCATAAGAAGGAGCTGTTAGCTCAACCGTGGTCAGCAACTAAGCTTTTTGCAGGCAAAATTTCTGAGGTGGTGAAGGCCAATGATAAGGACCAACAGTCGACAGCAACTGTCAAAGCGTTGCAACTTATTTCAACATTGGAATCTACAAAGCGGAAGTCTACATTCACACCACAACCACCATCTAAACGCTGGAGAGGTTCCTTTCGAGGTCAACCTTCTCGAAGGTTTCCGGTCAGACGACCATCCGGTCCGCCAGCTCGGACCCAGGGGAAGCCTGGTCGACGTTGACGCCAGCCAACAGATCGTGGACTGCTCAGATTGCTTCAACCTACGCCTGCCCCTGATTTTGAACCAGAACAACGATTCGGTTTTGACGCTTCCGGTGTGTACCACACCGGTCGAAAGATCCATGGTCGGAAGTCGACTTCGCCGTTATTGGCGAAACTGGCAGACACTTTGCCAAGATCCGTTTGTCACGTCGATCTTGAAGACAGGGTATCGTCTGCAATTGTCTGCCATCCCTCCATTGACCACTTCACCTCGAGAACCGCGGCATTCCGTTGCGCAAATCAAGGTTCTACAGGAGTCCGTCAACAAGCTGGTGGAGAAGGGAGCCGTTCGCAGCATTTCGGAAGTACAATTAACACCGGATTTTACTCGGACATCTTTCTCGTACCAAAGAAAGATTCTCCAGAGCTGCGAATGATTCACAACTTGGCGGTCTTCAACGACCGCTATCTGTCTCCTCCTCCGACCTTCAAGATGTTAACGTTGCGAGATATCATAGCCGTGATCAGACCGGGGGATTGGCTTGCCTCGCTAGATCTCAAGGACGCCTACCTGCACGTTCCGATGCATGCCGATTTCCATCACTACCTACGGTTTGTGCTACAGGGTCGGCATTACGAATGGAAAGTCCTGCCCTTTGGGATATCCATAGCGCCATGGCTGTTCACCAGAATCACGACTCCGATGTCACGCTTCCTGCATCGCAGAGGTATATCCTTTTACCCATACCTCGACGATTGCCTGATGAGGTGTCACAGCAAGACAGGGCTGACTGCACATGTTGCCTTCATCATGGACTTTCTCAAGCAGCTGGGTTGGATTATCAACATCGAGAAATCTCGACTGGCTCCCACACATTCTCTACAGTTCATAGGCGCTTGGCTTCGACCCGACCTGGGCCTCGTTCAAGTTCCCTTAGACCGTTGGGAGAAGATCCAGACCATGATTGTCATAGCCCTCACCGCTCCAATGACCTTCCGCGGTTGGCAGAGTCTCCTGGGTCTCCTCACTTCTGCCCAGGATTTGACACTCAGAGGTCGTCTCCAGTTGCGGCGCTTGCAGATGTTTCTCAACCCGTTTGTTCGTTTCAACAATCCGGACTTGATCATCTCACTTCCAGACGATCTACGCTCCAGCCTGCAGTGGTGGCAGCTCCGATCGAACGTCTTAGAAGGTGTCTCTATGCGGGCCTTCATAGCCACTCATCACCTATTCGTCGACGCGTCACTGGAAGGTTGGGGAGCCCATCTAAGCAACCAGACTACTTCAGGGCTGTGGTCTCCCGTCGAACTTGGACTCCACATCAACCTGTTAGAGTTGTTGGCAGTCTACTACGCTATCCTTCATTGGCGACAGATGTTGACGGAAGCCTCTCTCATGGTGGCCACAGACAGTACGACCGCGGCGGCTTACATCAATCGTCAGGGCGGAACTCACTCCAGCAGTCTGCTGCAGTTGACTTATCGTCTCTACAAGCTGGTCGACGAAATTCCGTTGCAACTTCGGGCTCGTCATATTCCAGGGGTTTGCAATGTACTAGCCGACACTTTGTCCCGGCCGTCGTCTCCACAGCCGACGGAGTGGATGCTCCATCCGGAAGCGTTTCGATGGGTGTGCGACAGACTTTGGACACCAAACATCGATCTTTTCGCCACACGATTCAACCATCAGCTGAGGGTTTACGTGTCTCCGGTGCCGGATCCCGAAGCTCTGGATCTCGACGCATTGGCCATCAGCTGGGAACAGATGGACGCGTACGCTTTTCCTCCACCAATCCTCCTTCCAAGGGTGCTTCAGAGGTTTCAGCTGTACCATTGTCGCCTGTTGCTCATTGCTCCGATGTGGCCATCCAGGATGTGGTATCCAGATCTAATACGTCTTGCCGATCCACATCCTTTACCGCTGCCAGACTGGGATCATCTGTTGCTGCATCCCACGTCAAGACTGTACCATCCACGTCCGCAGTTGTTCCAACTGCACGCGTGGACTTTATCTCCAAGAGTTTGAGGAAGAAAGGTTTTTCTTCACAGTCTACGGCGGCCATTTGAAAGCGCATAGATCATCTACTACTGCGGCTTACAACGTCAGATGGCTTTGCTTTCACCGATGGTGTGTTTAGAAAAAAGATCAAACCTCAGACGATACAGATACCTCGTCTTGCTGATTTTTTGCTATATCTGCGGACCACTTTACGATTGAAGGGGTCTACCATCGCTGGGTACGTTTCGGTCATCGCTACTGTTCGTGATGTAACTACTGGAACGAAGTTATCGGGTATTCCTGAGATCCATAAAATGATCAAAGGTTTTCGCCTTGAAGATCAAGTACACCGGTTTCGGCCACCAAGATGGGACCTGAATTTGGTGTTACGAGCGTTATCGACTGCACCTTATGAGCCGATCGAGTCCTCTTCCCTGCAAGATTTGACACGGAAGACGGTGTTTTTACTCGGTTTCGCCACAGCTGCTCGTGTCTCAGAACTTCATGCTCTTGATGTCGATTTGGTACGTTTTCACCGAGATCGGCGTGCAGTCAACTTGGGGTTACTCATGAACTTTATTGCAAAGAATCAGTTACCAGACCAAGCGCCTCGCTCGTATGTTGTGCAGGCCCTCTCCTCTATCGTTGGTCCGGCGGACGTTGAGGACTTGGCGTTGTGCCCTGTTAGAGCCTTGCACCAGTACATCGAGAGGACCAGATCTTTTCGACAACATCGTAAAAGACTTTTCCTTTCCTGTAACCAGAGTCGGTTGAGGGATATTACCAAGAACACGGTGGCCACCTGGATCCGGTCTTCTATCCTGACCGCGTATCAGAAGGAGGGTTTACCTGCTCCGTCTGCTTCCAATCCGCATGAACTTCGTGCCTTGGCTGCCACGATGTCCCTGCATTGCAACACATCCATTCAGCACATCATCACTGGCTGTTTCTGGGCGACGGACTCCATCTTTGCCAACTATTATCTGAGGGATATCTCCACAGAAGACGTTGAGGGGTTCCATCATCTGGGTCCGGTTGTTGCTGCACAGACTCTGTTGAATACAAGCCATCCTCGTCGCCGTTGATGTCTGTCTGATTCTGGGCTGCATACCGAGATGTCCACCGAATCGACAGGTGAGGATTGCTTAGACTTTTGTTCTTTTGCACAGTTCACGCACTGGTGCCGGAACTTTTGTCTCGATAACCTTAACCCTTCACTGCATGTGGTTATTGGCTGTCGTTATTGAACTAACAGATCTTTGGTGTACTAGACAGAAAACATTCGGGGGTCTTGTTTTGTTCAATGTTCTGACGGATGCACCTCATTAGGTTGTCGCTTGTTATTGAAAAACTATAACACTTCAATACGTGAGGGTTACCTAACACCTGCATCCCTGGTGGCTACGTCTTCCCACCCTGTCAGAACCAGCATAAGATGTGGCTTCCGCCTCCTGGTTCATGTGTTCTAGGAGCCGTACCGCCACTGCTGACGGATGCCACCATTCTGGTTGTTGTTACTAACATCACCTGCATTGGTCTGTGACGGGCATCCCTAGGAGGAGGGTTTACCAAGGTTGGCCTTATTCTTCCACTAGTCAGCCTCTTTCCGGTTGGGGAGTTATCACAAGCATCTACGGATCTCGGCACCCACCACCATCTGTTGAATGCTGCACTTGTTTGAGGACAGGTAATGTCTATAGAAATGGAGAAAACTTGAGTGTTTTCTCTTTTATAGATACATTACCTGTCCTCAAGATTCATCCCGCCCGGGCCTCCCCGCTTCCTGTTCTCCGTGCGATGCGCTCATGGAAAAAGAAGGAAGTTACAGTCATGTGACCGGAACTAGAGAGCAGTATACAGTAGAAGAATTTAGGCCATCCCATTGGCTGTTGGGATGTTCGGACCAGACCACTTGCGTGGGGGGGAGGTGCACTTGTTTGAGGACAGGTAATGTATCTATAAAAGAGAAAACACTCAAGTTTTCTCCATTTTTTTCTCCATGTAATATACTCATATAACATTGCAGTTTGTCACATTTATAGAGTTTCTAGAGTATCTGCTCATTCAGGAATTGGCTTTGAACTTGCCTTACATATAAATAAATTGGAGAAAAAAAATTGCTGTGTTTGAATGTTTAGTCCATACATTGGCATAGCCATGATTTTATTGGACACTGTGGAGTTCTGTTATGGAGCCAATATAAAAGGCAGTGGAGAAAAAAAAATAGGGGTGGGGGGGCAGTAGGAAATGGTGCACAGTGGAAAATTAACCTGAATTTATCTTTCAATATGGACTTTGGAAAGTGTAGGTTTTGAAATATATTTTTAAAACCAACTCGTTCACCATTTTCCTTTTGAAATAAAAAACGCCAAAAGTTAGATGCCTAATAGCTATTGATTGAATAAATCAATAATGTGTTAGCATGTTGTTTTCGTTTTGCCAACACAAAAAAATTTACAACATGTATTCTGAAGACAGAAAGTTGAATGAATGTAAAACATAAAGTCGGTTAACAGGAAACAAAAAAAAACCTTGCTAGTATGTACTCTTAAAGTTTTATTATTCCTAAATTTCAGCTGCATAAGTGCATCAAGTAGGACAAAAGTAATTGATGGAAATCTAAAAATGCAATAACATTTCAAATTCCATGATGTGCCATTCTTCAATTTCTATTGTTCACCCCTTACCTGTTTAGTTGTACAAATATTAAAAATAGAAACTTGTTATGTTCAAGGGTGGGAATTCACCTCGGATCAGCAGTTTTCCTCTCATGGAACATCGCGTTTCCTCGCATTTTAATCATCCTTTCCTCCAAAATGTGTCTTATGGCACAGATTTTAACCTAGGATTTCAAGAATTTCCTCTAGATTTTAATAAATTTTTGTACAGTTCACCAATTCCCACCCCTGTATGATACATCATGTCTGTAGATACTATCCATTGATGGTGAAAATAAATGAGTTTGTTAAAGGGATGGACCCTAGTTTCAACCCGTGAAAATTAACACTAAGTTTAGTTAATCTACAAACCTGTAACACATTTGGATAAAGTTACAAGTGAGTGAAACATGAGTCTGTGACTTTGAAATGGTGAAATACTCTATAAAAATAAACTAAAACTCGACTCCATAACTGATACTTCTCAGACGCACATGCATTTTTTAAAATATGACAAATGCATTTTCTGATATTAAAAACACCCAAAAACACTTCGAATGTACGGACATTGATAATCTAAACCATAAAATCTAAGTAAAGTGTGATTTCAGTTATCAAAAACAGCTATAATAGTAAAACTATGCCTTAGTATATAAAAACTAGAGTGTGTCCCTTAAAAGCTCTGGTTGAGTTTTGTGTTAGAAAAACATGTTAAATTACTGGTATGGGGAGAGGTTACTGGACTTTTATGTCTTGTTCTTTTGCTCAACATTGCCTGATGGGGGATCATTGTTAGAAATAGGTGGGTTTTGGGGTATTTTTTACATATCGTTAAATGATTTAAAATGAAAAAAAAGAATGATCTACAGTTTAGATGATTGAATTGATGTCAATGTGCTGGAGTTTGAATTTGTTTTGAGAGGTGTATGTAAAGAAGACAAACAATGAACAGGTATTAAAGGTAAAATTAGCAAAATGGATCCATGTTGGTGAACACAACAATAGGTGCATGGTCCCAGTAATTAAAATCCTTAAGTTGACATCATTCTAACAGACAGTGTAATTTAAAGTTGATTGGTTGGTGCTAACCGATTATCAATAATAAAATTTCCAACTGATGCAATGTATACATGTACGTAATCTTAGCCTTGCACTGTTTTGTTAGTGGTATCGCTTGGCCTGCTGTTAATAGTGCCGACTGATGTTTTGCAAGAAAAACACTTTGATTATTTGTCTAGAAAAACAATAAAAGTACAAAAAAGAAACCACATTGTTTGTAAATATAAAGGCAAAAAATAAATAAAAATTGTGTACTGTTTGTTATCAGTATTTATACATTGAATATACTCAAGTATATTTACCTCAAATGTGTCATTTTCTTGTTTTCTTGTTTATTTTAGGAAGTAAAATGTATTTTTGTACATTTCACATAAGACTAGAATAATAAATTTAGTATTTCCCCATATTTGTTTTTATTTGTTAAGTAGCCAGATGTAAGTCACTAATATTGCACTTACCAGATGGGAGGACTGGCATATTTCCCCATCTTAATATGAGGTGTGTGATGGCTTCTGGATTATACTTATAGGCGTATGTGAGGACTGGCATATTTCCCCATCTTAATATGAGGTGTGTGATGGTTTCTGGATTATACTTATAAGCGTATGTGAGGACTGGCATATTTCCCCATCTTAATATGAGGTGTGTGATGGCTTCTGAATTATACTTATACGCGTACAGGCGCCCATTTTCGTAGTGGAGCAGGTTGGTTTTTGCACAAATTTAAACAACAATGCCAGAATCTGGATAACAACGTTTTTTTCATATTAGCATTAATGCCAAACAGCTATATAGGGTTGCAAACTAATCACTACACATTTTTACATGAATTACAACTAATCTTGCGGATAGAATGATGAAATTATTACACGCTGAAAAGATTTGAGGTTAGCCATTTTGCCATAATATCTTATTGTTTTTTTCTGTAATAATGTATCGATTTTGCCCGAATTTAAGGATTGGCTCCATCACTAAGGGTGCACCCCACCCCATGTCTCGTATGCTTATGATTATATTCCATTATGAGAGGCGATGGCTTGCGTGATATATTCCCAGCTTTAGGTGTGTGATGACTGGTGGATTATATTCCATCATAAGAGCCGATGGTTTGCATGGTAGATCCCCCATCTTATTGTATTTTATGACTTGTGAATTATACACCATCATAAGGGTTGAAAGCTTGTATGATATATCCCTATCTTAAGGTGTTTTATGGCTGTTTAATTATACGCCATCATGAGTGGTGAAGGCGTGTGTAATATATCCTCATCTTAAGATGTTTGATGACTTGTGAATTATACGCCATCATGAGTGGTGAAGGCGTGTGTAATATATCCCCATCTGAAGATGTTTGATGACTTGTGAATTATACACCATCATGAGGTGTGAAGTTTTGTGTAATATATCCCCATCTGAAGATGTTTGATGACTTGTGAATTATACACCATCATGAGGGGTGAAGTTTTGTGTAATATATCCCCATCTGAAGATGTTTGATGACTTGTGAATTATACGCCATCATGAGGGGTGAAGTGTATGATGTATCCCCATCTGAAGATGTTTGATGACTTGTGAATTATACACCATCATGAGGGGTGAAGGCGTGTGTAATATATCCCCATCTTAAGATGTTTGATGACTTGTGAATTATACACCATCATGAGGGGTGAAGGCGTGTGTTATATATCCCCATCTTAAGATGTTTGATGACTTGTGAATTATACACCATCATGAGGGGTGAAGGCGTGCATGATATATCACCCCATCTGAAGATGTTTGATGACTTGTGAATTATACAACATCATAAGGGGGGAAGATGTGTGTTATATATCCCCATCTTAAGATGTTTGATGACTTGTGAATTATACAACATCATAAGGGGTGAAGGCATGTGTTATATATCCCCATCTGAAGATGTTTGATGTCGTGAATCCTCAGGTGTGTGATATAGACCTCGCCGTTTAAAGAAAGCTGTTACTAGCTCCCTATCACTCCCCTGATACTAGTTCAAGGAGTACGTTTTAGGTTGTTAAAGGCGCAGACCCTAATTTCAACCGTAAAAATGGACACTACGTTTAGTTAAGTTACAAACCTGTAACACGTTTGGAAAACGTTACAAGGGAGTGAAAGCGGAGTCTGAAGTTGAAATACCGTTAAAAATAGACTAAAACTCTACTCCATAACTGTTACTTCTTAGTTGGGGAGCAGTTGATCACTTTAGTGAACGTCAATGGATATGGCTTGTGGATTAATCAATCAATAAAATATTTACATGCTCCTATACCACGAAGGTTTCGAGCATGTCTATCCCAGGTTCGGCCACCGGATGCCAGTAGTCCAACCTGGGACAGAACAATTACTGGGGCAATTTTGATATTTAACCAAACAGGGAAAAAGGACTTTACAATAAATAATTTTGTGCGTTATTTTCCCAAACAATATTTAATATACAGCAAACAACTAACAATTTGTAACGCAAATTTAGATCGGGCAGTCCTAAATATAAATATATTTTAAAATAATTTTTTAAATATATTAATTAGCCCTCAAAATAGAGGTGGCAGGTGACTAAGAGGTTAGGCTTCAGCCACAAAAAGGTTTTTTTTAATAGGAAAATATGTTTTACTTAGGGGCACCCATCGTATTGGGGACTTCGGTGTGGCCGAAACCGGGGAAGGCTCCGGGGGGGGGGGGGGAGGGGCAGTCCCCCGGACAAACCTAACACCCCTTACGGCCAAAACCGCCTACGCCTACCGCCCTAACCATCTTCCGGTGGAGTATCCCCCACCCACCCAGCACCCCCCCCCGGCCAACCCAACCGTCGTGCCCTCCAGTCTCGGTGCCCCCATCCTTAGGGGCACCCATCGTATTGGGGACTTCGGTGTGGCCGAAACCGGGGAAGGTTCCGGGGGGGGGGGGGGGGGCAGTCCCCCGGACAAACCTAACAACTCTTACGACCAAAACCGCCTACGCCTACCGCCCTAACCATCTTCCGGTGGAGTATCCCCCACCCACCCAGCACCCCCGCCGGCCAACCCAACCGTCGTGCCCTCCAGTCTCGGTGCCCCCATCAAAAATTAGGCCCAAGGGCCAACGATTCTACCAGAGAAGGAAAAAACAAAAAATAATAATAATAATAATAATAAAAAAAACAAAAATAATAATAATAATAATAAATAAAAATAAATTTAAAAAAAAAAGTATTTAAATAGGGAAAATTAAGCGTCTGGTGAGTCTGGCAATATAAAAACGTATCCTGGCGATTCCAAGTCCAGGGGCGCCTCTCCATAATCCTGGAGAAACAGAACGTTATGCCATTCATCAGACGCTGGCACCACTTTAATTTAGAAACCTAGCGCATACAAGTATGGTGTGGATTAAACTCCATTATTAGGGGTTGACGGATTGCAGGATATATATCCTTATGCTGTATGATGTGTTGTAAAATATATTTCCGTGACGTATGATGGATTGCAGGATATATAACGGTGAGGTGTGTGATGTAACAGGAGGAATTTAGCCACTCGAACAGTCTTATAAAATTTCTTATTGACAGAAAAGTACATACGACAACCAACACTGACAAAAAAAGTAAGAAACACTACAAGCTAATTTCTGGGGCTCTGCAAACGCACGTTTCTGTTATTGTGCTCTGAATACACCAGGTTGTGGATTTTAGCACACACCGTTTGTCCAGTGCATGTAAAAGACCCCCTACTGCTAAACAGGAGTAACCTATGTGGCTGTAGTAGGTTTTGACTTCTAACATCTGATGGAGTGTCATTTAAACTTTTTTTTAAATATATATATATATATATATATATATATATATTTTTTTTTTTTTTTTTTTTAATTTTACAGCTGTTGTAAATTGTTAAATAAGACTGAGTCCATGGTGTCTCGCTAAATGAAACCATTGCATGTTTTGTTTTGGTTTTTTTGTTTGTTTTTGTTTGTTTGCTTTTGTTTTGTTTTTTTAAATAGTTTATTGCCCCAGAAATATGTTATGATAGTGTCAGGGTTGGGGCCCTGATTTCACTACCTTACAAAGTACATAGCAAACAATATACTAATATATAAGAAAGGAGCAGTAACAAAAGTGGAAATAAAAAGAAGATTGAAAAGAGAAAACTGCTGCAGTGTTTCTGGTTCATGTGAACAAAAGTTACATATACTAGAATCAATCAGTTTTATTTTATGTAAAAAGGTATTTGTTGGTATAATTCTATGTAAAATCTGGTATTGAAACCACAACAGCGTTGGGTCTTTTAAAGAGCAAAATGGTAAACTATAATATTTCGCCCATAATGAAGAGGTAAAATCACACCCTTCCGCTGAATATTTCATTTGTGATGTAGGAACTATAGATGATTTATTTAGTAGTTTGTAAAAGATTTTACTTCCCAATTGGTCTTTTAGAAAGAATTTAATTTTCGATGGAAATATTGGATTTTTGCCAAAATTGAATGTTTGGTTATTTGTATTTATTTTATGACGCATAAAAGATTTGATAGCCGTTAATAACGAGGTATATTCTAAAAAAACTGACCTTATGTTATATTTTGCTTTGAAGGTATCAAAGTTCATGTATCGTCCTTCGTCATGTAATAAATCTTGTATAAATAAAATACCTTTTTCAATGTAGTGTTTATAAAATATAGTTGTTTTGTATATTAATATGTTATTATTATACCAAATATTAGAACTTAACAAATCATCCTTATTAAAGCCGCGTTTTTGTTGAAGTATTAGCCAGCTATTGCATGTTGTGGTTGGGTGGATAATGGAAGGAATGTTTTATTTAAAGATGCGCACAGTCTCAGTGGACAAGTACCTAAAGGATTTGTTATAAATATATTTTGGGGTAGGATATTGCCATTTATCATAGAGTACGAGACCAAGGGCAACTGCGCCTCTAGTGTTGGAGCAAAACCTCAAATTACGGCAAAAATAATAAAGATATTCGGGCTAAATGGGCTAACCTGAGACCTTTTACCTTGTATTTCCATCATTCTATCCACATTATTAGTTGTAATCCATGTAAAAATGCGTAGTGATTCGTTTGAAATCCGATTCGGGCATTTACGTTTATTGGGCAAAAGCCAGCCTGCCCTCCCCCTTACAAAAATGGCAGCTCGGACGCCTGTGCCATTTATTTGTTTTTTGTTTGTTTGGGGTTTTTTTAGGTGTCCTTTTTAAACATTTCACCCCTCCCTGAATACTGTAGGTGTCCCCTCCCTGAAAAATTACACCCACCACTGATTCACTTACATGATGCATTACGTTTCTTTATTATTAGGTATCCGCCTTGCAACGGGATACCAATTGTAATACTTAGAATTATTACAGCTACTATTATTACTATAATTACTTGCAAAAACCTATAGGACACATTGTGTTCCTTTATTATTACCATCACTATTCGTATTAAATACATATCGGCCTTCAGAACGACCATGTTGAATACATTCACCTTCATGATGCATTACGTCTCTTCGACACATCCATCACTGAAGTTTAAGTTGTTGTTTTTTAACGTTACCACTAGATCACATTGATTTATTAATCATCGACTATTGCATGTCGAACATTTGGTAATTTTGACATATAGTCTTACAGAGGAAACCCGTTTCATTTTCCCATTGGTAGCAAGGAATCTTTTTATATGCACCATCCCACATACATGATAACAAATACCACGGCCTTTGGTATACCAGTCGTGGTGCACTGGCTCGAACGAGAAATAGTCTAATGGGCCCACCGACGGCGATCGATCCTAGACCGACCGCGCATCAAGCGGGCGCTTTACCAGTGGGCTACGTCCCGCCCCCAACCATCACTAATGTTAAAATGTACATGTACAGCACGCCATGTTAAAGGCGCAGACCCTGGTTTTAACCTGTAAAACATGGACACTAAGTTTAGTTAATCTACAAACCTGTAACTCAGTTGGATAAAGTTACAATAGAGAGAAAGAAGAGTCTGTGACGTTAAAACGGGAAACATTATATGCACCATCCCACATGAATACAGGATAGCACATACCACGGCCTTTGATATACCAGTCGTGGTACAACACCACAAATCATTTACAAATCACACTACCACGTGCCACCATGTTAAATGTATGTACCTACACCACAATTATTCATTCGTCAGTACCGTCAATATTAAATCGTTAAATACCGTAAATGTACAGCCAATATATTTACAAATCATACGATATACCACACGAAAATGCTAAATATATATACCTACGCCACACATTATGTCCCTTCGTCAATACCATCACTATTAAATCATATTAAAAACATGTACAACACGACATATCATATTCATCTTTCATTACCATATTTGTAATCATGCTAAATACATGTATATGTACCTGCACGACTAATAACGTTCATTCGCCATTACCATCATTAATAATGCTACATGCGACGTAGGCCTAATCGTGTAAGGCAAAGTAAATGTCAAACGTTACGCAACAAGAGTACATAATATGTTGGAACATTATGTTATTTTTGTGTTGCTAATCGCTGAAAACAGATAGACGTATGATCAGTAATTAGCATGTCCTTATTGCCGGGGCTGGAGTATGGGAGGATATTTTCGACCCATGCTATCATTTATCTCCAATAGCAAATTCCTTAATTAT